>NW_025901317.1:0-124409 GCF_022539505.1 Lolium rigidum
GTTTACATAAGATCAACACAACCTCCTACTTTACAAGGTGAGGTAAAACTTCAAATAAAGCTCCGGAAGAACGACTCGTAATCTATCTTATTGCTAACTCAAGTTCAAGAGCTACTTGGCTTGCTATAGAAATCTAGCTACTTAGGTGCTAGGATTAGGGAAAGGTTCCCTTCTATTACTAGTCTAGGTTTCCATAATAACTGATGCAGGAGTTGACTCCATTGACTTCTTTGATTGGATTCTTCATCTTGTTGCAGTTGACTCCTTTGTCTTCGAGTTCCACGGTAGTTTCTCCTTCGGTGCATTGCTCTAAGAAGGGGGTTCAAACGAGATAGAATGAGTACGAGCGTACTCAGCAAGTTCATATTAGGAAATATGTGTATCATGCACTAGCTACAGCCATAGACCAAAAAGTCATAGGCCAATGCAAGTTTTCATAAACATTTCTTCAAAAGGTTTATTTTATTCTGAAAACTATGCCCGTCAGTCTTCACAGGTTGACTAGAACTTCGTGGAGTTCCTTTCCTGCCGCGTTCGCAGTTCCTTCCCGGAACAGGGAGTGACAGATCACAATTCGGTATCCTCTCGCAGAGGTGCGTTACTTTTCCCATAAGAGAACTTATCCTTGATGCCTTGCCGAGACGCGTTTCTCGTCCACACTTCCTTGGTGTGGGGCCAGGTGTAAGATCCAAGCCAATCACCGCCTTCTCCGCGACCTCGCGACCCACCCTTTTGTAAGTCCGTCCTCTCCTATATCTATGGGTAGACCGACCCGGGCCTTTGTTCTCACCTTTACCAATAAGGTAGACCGTTCCGAACAATTAATATGCCCTGTCCTATACACCATAGATAGACCGATCCGGACAACCCTTACAATCCTTCATAGACCAATAATAAGTCTACCCTCTCCTCGTATCTAATGGTAGACCATGCAGGACCACATGTCCCCACCTTTACCAAAGATAGACCGATCCGGCAACCCTTATCACCAATCCGTTGGCATGCGAGAGGGAAAAGATACAGCTGACTTCCCTGCAGCCATTATAGATCTTATGGTTAACGCGATATGTACGGCGCTAGAATCACTGGACGGCATTGGTACTTAGTCCTAGATGAATAGTACCCGTGCAATGGAACCTCCACCAATCAACACATACCATGGTTCCATTGCCCACCACATAGTCATATTCATAATTGTAAAATAATATTTGCCTTTCAATGCAAGAATGATAAGTATAGTACTTTGCATATAATTTGATAAAAATAATCAAATGACATGAGCAAGCGATGAACTTGCCTTTCTTGACTGCAAGATTATGCGGGCAAAAGCTTCGATACGTGATAACTCCAAATGCTGAAATACCATCATCGTCCGGTAAGGACAATGTTTAAAGAACTGGCAATAGATGCTATAATGCATAGTATGAGATGCAATCGTCCCGAGCGTAATCTAATCCCGATGATTTAGGATTGATGAGTTGTACAGATTTCTTTAGGGTGTGTTGCACTTTTAGAATGGTTCTCAAACAAGGTTCTTATTAGGGTTTGGTTATATTAGCATCATAATCAAGTGATATAAGACATCATAACAAGTACACACATAAAGAATAGTGGTGGAACAATAGGTAAAGAACAGTTGTTAATTTTAAGTTCTACAGACATGGTTGATGATTACTTATACTATACTTCAAAAGAATAACTTTTGAAGAACATGTTAATTAAGAACTAGCAAGTATTTCAAATAAGAACTATGGTTTCTATGGTTTGATTAACCTTTGTACTTCAAAAGAATAACTTTTGAAGAACAGATTAAATAAGAAGATGAACTACGATACATAGGAGCTATGGTTTTCTAGGGTTTACTATTGGATTCATTTAGTTCACCAATAGGAACTAGTTGGGTTCTTTAAGTAGAATGGGTTTATATGTAGCAGGTATTGATATGGTTATAACCATGGTTTCCCATATACATCATATCAAAGGATGGTTATTAAGATGGTTCTATGAATTAGCTATTAGGGTTTACTATGGTTTCACAATTGTTTCACTAAGTAATCTCTAATTGCTTCTAAACTAGATGGTTTATTATTTCTTTAATAGGGTTTAATTGGATAGGAGCATGTGATGTGAATTGTTACACAAGGTTGGTACTAGGGTTTATCTTATGGTTCTACTAGAGTTTGATGGTTGAGGTTGATTCTAATGGTATGGTATATAGAAATAGTGATCAATGATGCTAACATGTGGTCTCAAGCTAGGGTTTATATCTAGGTGGCACTAATTGGTTATATAAGGTTTATCAAAAATAAGAACAGGAAAAGATGATCTCATGTGGATTGTACCTAGTTTTATTTTAGTGGATCATGAGTATGCACTCATTGGTTGTTTATTAAGGTCCTACATGTAAAGGTGAAGTGGATATAAACACATGGGCTAAACCCCTAGGGTTTTAGGATTGGAACTATTTTAGGATGATCACATAAAATGATGGGACCAAGATTCTTGTTTATATTAGAATTAGGGTTTCTAAATTTTGATTTCATTATTAACATGATAATTGGTAGAGATTATTACTAATTTGAAGATAGAAGTAATAATGGATTTAACACTATATTATTTTCAAAAGACTTAAATATGATAAATACTATTAGGGTTTAGGGTTTTAATTAATATTTGAAGTATTGATCAATTAGAATTTTCATATGATTAAACATAGTCATCAAGAAATATTTATTGTTTTATATGGAATCTTATGGTGAAGTAATATTTAATATTTTCTTCATGTGAAGAATTGAAACAAGAATTAATCTACTTAGTTTTTAGGTTTTAATAGTTTAAGATTTAAAATTTGGTCTTCTAAAATTTTAGAGGAAATTCATATTGTTGTTCTTTTAAACTTTAAGTATTTGTTTTCTATTTTATTTATAGAGGTCATTTTATGATACTCAATCCTACTTATTGTTTTCTTTTTATTTTCTTAAATGTTTAAAAGATTTCCCTAAAAAAATAACCAATAAAAAAGAAATAAGGTAAAAAAAATAGACCAAGTGGTCTGTTGGGCTGGCCCAATTGATTTGGCCCAAACCGAGCTCGGCCGGTTGGGTCTAACCCAACCCGACCCCCACTCTCTACCTCAACCCCTCTCTCACTCAGGCACACGGGCACGACCCTCCCTCTCTTCTATCTCACGACCACCACGCCCTCCGCGGCGGCGCCGCTCGTCCCCGGCCGCTTCTGACCAACCCAAGCACCGGCATGATGGGGCTTTTGCTCTCCTCGACGAACGCTATCACCTCCCCTTGGTTGATTTGGCCGCCGTGGTCTCTCGCGGTCGGCCCGACTCCGAAACCCTAGCCCCGCCTTCTCGTATGTCCGGCCATCGCCGGCCAAGTCCGGCGCCGCCACGCGCTTATAGAGCCCTCTCATGATTCTCGTCCCGCGGATCCCCTTCGTCTGGGCACCCCTCTTCTCATACGAGCTCGCCCCCGAGGAACCCTAGCTCGGGTCCTGATCCAGCACGCCGGCACGGCCCCAGCTGCCATGCCTCCGGCTGCTCATCCCTTCGACCTCGACTACCCCTTGATCTCTTGCTCCACTTCGACTTCCCTGACCCGCAATATCGAGTTCTGGCTCAATCATGCTATTCTGGTGGTGTGTTGTGGTGCGGATGTACTGGTGGAGATGGTGCGGTGCTGGTGGTGCTGGACTACTACATCCTCGACGCCGGCGAGACGGCGTCGCCGACGCAACCCGGCGTCAACGAACCGTGGTGCTGTCGTTGTCCTTTCGCAGCCTCGACCTCGACGCCGGCGGATGGCGTCCGCGACGCAACCCCGGCGTCGATCGCTTCACCGCTGCAATTGCAATGTGAGCTAAACCCCTTCTTGACTCTGCCTATGATCATGTGCGGGTGGACTATACTCGTGTGATCTTGTGGCCTAGCTACTGTATTATGTTGATTCAGATGGTGCTGTTGCCCTGATGCAATTGATCTCTTACTAGTGCTATTTATGGTGGTTTTTCTGCTGGCTATATATGATCTGATATATTATTGGATAATGTCCAGTATGGTACAACAAGTGAGTGTGTATGTGGTGCAAGGTGGATACTTGACCAGCTTACTTGACATGATTATTAGCTGGTTTTCTCTCATGGACCCGATCGCTTGTGGTGATGATTAAATGATGTATATATATGACCCCGGACGAGTAATACCGTGGGAAATCACCAATTGAGCTTTGAGTTTCGGTATATGATCTAATTGCAAGGTAGCCATTAGAAATGATTTATTTGTAAGGTTGTATTTTTATTGATGGATCTAGTCTGTCCCTTATATGATAGTTATGAACCGATAAGAGCAGATCTAGCTTGCTTCCTGGTTGATACACTGTTGGTGAATATGAACAGATACTTGTGCTTGATCTTGTAGCCTTGCCAATGATGCAAAGGCTGAGGCATAGATTTAAAATAAGAACAGATACTATGATGTGGCTTTTCTTCTCTGTGATGATTCTTGCATAGCACCTCTATGCACATCGAGAGAAATCCATCTTCTCTGCTCTCCTAGGTAAAAACCTAGTCGAAGGGTAATTTGATGGAATGATTTTTATTCCTTTTGTTTTCCCCGCAGGTTTGTATGCAACCTAAAGATAATATACCAGGATCTATTAATGACAAGTGATAAGCTTCTACCTGCTCGCTTTCGTATCCTGATCTTGCTCTTGTAGCCTCTGGGATACCCTTGGCATGCTTGCTCCTACTACCTTCTTGATAGCTCCTAATGATTTATTTGTTGATCTTGGTTTCTAGTTGATATGCCTGTATTCTGCTAGAACTGATGATATTATGAGGTGGATTTGGCTAGATGAACTACTAATTGATTTGGCTGAAGTGTGTGTGCTCAAAAGCTGTTGCTATCGCATTTGGCAATGAAAAGAACAAAGGGTGCGGCTGGAGAGGTGTGTATGTGCTAGCAAGACTGCTAGTACTACTACTCGTACTATTTATACTCGTTGGGCTGTCTGTTTGTGGTGTTGACAACACATGTGTTTGCATGTGTGTGTAAGCTGCTTGTGTGAGTGCTCCTGTTGGCTGTGTGTGTGACAGACACAGTGTGCATGTTGTGACTTGTGCTGCTTAGAGATGACCTCATCTCGATTGTACAAGTTCCCATGTTGATTTTCTTTTCCTCTAGTGCAAGGCATGGTTGAGCTGATGTTTATCCACTCGTTGGCCTTTATTTTGTTTGATACGATCGGATATGTAATACATATGGGCATTATCTATCATTTGTGGTTTGGTTATTCATTGATTAACTCCGGCTAATGATTCATCTTGACCTGATAATGCCAATGGTGAATCTTAAACTGAAAACATGTGGGCTTTAAGGAAACTAAGCTAGATTAGAGGGAACTTATTTGTTGAATTGCTGCCTGTCTAGGAGAAAAAATGGATCATGCCATATTGCCTTAGTCCCCTGTTGCCTTCATGATCAGTGTTGCCTCTCCTGATCCAAGTGTCATCCAATTGTCCCTTAAATGATCCATTTGACCCTAATGTTGCCTAATAAAGTGTTTCTCCCTCTAATCGAAATTTGGGTATTAGGACAAGTTCCTAGTTCCCAGTAGCTGGTTTCCAATATTTAGCATTGCCTCACCAAAGGTGAGGCAAACATTTTAACATTAACCACTTTTATTTCTTTTGTATTTGTTTTGTTTTCCTTTATTGCAGTGGAAAGGAAGAATTAGAGGATTGAGAAGATGAAGGTTTAGTCTTAGGGTTTTCTTTTTATTCTATTGTAATTTTCTATTTCATTAACTTGTAAATTATTTAGTAATCCTATTTGTAATAAAGTTAACTCATTTGTTTATTTGGACTTATCAAATGTAGTTACTTGTACATATAATATTTATATACTTGTTTAAATTTCAAATTCCAATTCAATTTATTATTTGAATTATGTCTTTCATATTTGAATTTGAATTCAAACTATTTCCTCGAAAACATAATAAATCAACAAAGGTCATGTCGAAATTTATCGCACTTGTGTGGATGGCACACATCAATTCCATCGACACAAGAGAAACCTCGATCGCTTTGTGTTTTAGATGAACGCGCGAAAATTCCCCGGATTTTCTATGCATGAATGCAATGCACACTCGTGTTCTCTTTTTTTTTCTTGCCTCTAAACCAATAAATTGGGTAATACTTCCCTCGAAGACTGTTGCGATCCCCTATACTTGTGGGTCATCAGCGTGCGAGAGGAGGCGCCGCAGCAACGCATCCTGGAGGGGGCCCGGACGTGTGGAGGTTGCCCAGCGGTGTAGGGCTCGAGATCTCCTTCTCCGGAGGCGGCGAATCGTCCACTGCTGCCCGGGGCTCGAGATCTCCGTCGGCGGCGGGGATGGTGACCGGATGCGAGAAGAGCCCCTTCTGGTGCTACCGGACCTGCAACGGTGGCGGTGCCTGGCCTACTCTTTGATGTCTACGTTCCCCCTCCTTTCCTGTAGACAGTGTTGGGCCTCCAAGAGCAGAGGTTTGTAGAACAGCAGCAAGTTTCCCTTAAGTGGATACCCAAGGTTTATCGAACTCGGTGGAGGAAGAGGTCAAAGATATCCCTCTCATGCAACCCCCGCAACCACAAAGCAAGAAGTCTCTTGTGTCCCCAACACACCAAATAGGTGCACTAGTTCGGCGAAGAGATAGTGAAATACAGGTGGTATAAATAAGTATGAGCAGTAGCAACGGTGCCGGAAAAGTGTTTGGCGTGTAGTTGATGGTGGTGGTATTGCAGCAGAGTAACGCAAGTAAAACAAGTAAACAAGCGAGTAGTAACTCAGCAGTATTTAGGAACAAGGCCTAGGGATTACACTTTCACTAGTGGACACTCTCAACATTGATCACATAACAGAATAGATAAATGCATACTCTACACTTTTGTTGGATGATGAACACATTGCGTAGGATTACACGAACCCTCAATGCCGGAGTTAACAAGCTCCACAATAATGCTCATGTTTTAGTAACCTTTAGTGTAAGATAGATCAACGGACTAAACCAAGTACTAGCATAGCATGCACACTGTCACCTTCATGCATATGTAGGAGGAATAGATCACATCAATATTATCATAGCAATAGTTAACTTCATAATCTACAAGAGATCTTGATCATAGCATAAACCAAGTACTAACACGGTGCACGCACTGTCACCTTTGCACACATGCAGGAGGAATAAACTACTTTAATAACAAATCACTAGAGTAGCACATAGATAAATTGTGATACAAACATGCTGCAATCTTAAAGAGATATAAATAAGCACCTCACTATGCCATTCAACAGTGAATAAGTATTCTGTGAAATATGGCCTAAGAGACCCACACGGTGCACACACTGTCACCTTTACACACGTGGGACTAGGAGTCTCCGGAGATCACATAAGTAAAACTCACTTGACTAGCATAATGACATCTAGATTACAAGCATCATCATATGAATCTCAATCATGTAAGGCAGCTCATGAGATTATTGTATTGAAGCACATAGGAGAGAGATGAACCACATAGCTACCGGTACAGCCCCGAGCCTCGATGGAGAACTACTCCCTCCTCATGGGAGCAGCAGCGGTGATGAAGATGGCGGTGGAGATGGCAGCGGTGTCGATGGAGAAGCCTTCCGGGGCACTTCCCCGCTCCGGCAGCGTGCCGGAACGAGAGATCCTGTCCCCGCATCTTGGCTTCGCGATGGCGGCGGCTCCGGCAGTTTTCGTGGGTTTCGTCAATTGGTATCGGGTTTTCTGATCCAGGGGCTTCTTATAGGCGAAGAGGCGGCGCCAGGGGGTCGAAGGGCTGGCCAAACCCTAGGGGGGCGCGGGCCACCCCTAGGCCGCGCCAGGGTATGGTGTGGTGGGCCTGTGCCCCCCCTCTGGTCCCTCTCGTGTGTTCTGGATGCTTCCGGGGAAAATAGGAACCTGGGCGTTGATTTCGTCCGATTCCGAGAATATTTCGTTACTAGGATTTCTGAAACCAAAAACAGCAGAAAACGAGAACCGGCACTTCGGCATCTTGTTAATAGGTTAGTTCCAGAAAATGCACGAATATGACATAAAGTGTGCATATAACATGTAGATAACATCAATAATGTGGCATGGAACACAAGAAATTATCGATACGTTGGAGACGTATCAGCATCCCCAAGCTTAGTTCTGCTCGTCCCGAGCAGGGTAAAACGATAACAAAGATAATTTCTGGAGTGACATGCCATCATAAACTTGATCATACTATTTGTAAAGCATATGTAGTGAATGCAGCGATCAAAACAATGTATATGACATGGGTAAACAACTGAATCATAAAGCAAAGACTTTTCATGAATAGCACTTCAAGACAAGCATCAATAAGTCTTGCATAAGAGTTAACTCATAAAGCAATAATTCAAAGTAAAGGTATTGAAGCAACACAAAAGAAGATTAAGTTTCAGCGGTTGCTTTCAACTTGTAACATATATATCTCATGGATATTGTCAACATAGAGTAATATAATAAGTGCAATAAGCGAGTATGTAGGAATCAATGCACAGTTCACACAAGTGTTTGCTTCTTGAGGTGGAGAGAAATAGGTGAACTGACTCAACAATAAAAGTAAAAGAATGGTCCTCATAGAGGAAAAGCATCGATTGCTATATTTGTGCTAGAGCTTTGATTTTGAAAACATAAAGAGAGCATAAAAATAAAGTTTTGAGAGGTGTATGTTGTTGTCAGCGAATGGTAGCGGGTACTCTAACCCCCTTGCCAGACAAACCTTCAAAGAGCGGCTCCCATATTATTTTATTTTTGGATGGCACTTCTTCCAACCTTTCTTTCACAAACCATGGCTAACCGAATCCTCGGGTGCCTGCCAACAATCTCATACCATGAAGGAGTGCCTTTTTATTTTAGTTTTATTATGATGACACTCCTCCCAACCTTTGCTTACACAAGCCATGGCTAACCGAATCCTTCGGGTGCCGTCCAACAATCACATACCATGGAGGAGTGTCTATTTTTGTTAATTAATTTGGGACTGGGAATCCCATTGCCAGCTCTTTTTGCAAAATTATTGGATAAGCGGATGAAGCCACTAGTCCATTGGTGAAAGTTGCCCAACAAGATTGAAAGATAAACACCACATACTTCCTCATGAGCTATAAAACATTGACACAAATAAGAGGTAATAAATTTTGAATTGTTTAAAGGTAGCACTCAAGCAATTTACTTTGGAATGGCGGAGAAATACCATGTAGTAGGTAGGTATGGTGGACACAAATGGCATAGTGTTGGCTCAAGTATTTGGATGCATGAGAAGTATTCCCTCTCGATACAAGGTTTAGGCTAGCAAGGTTGTTTGAGGCAAACACAAGGATGAACTAGTACATCAAAACTCACATAAAAGACATATTACAAGTATTATAAGACTATACATCGTCTTCCTTGTTGTTCAAACACCTTACTAGAAATTATCTAGACCTTAGAGAGACCAATTATGCAAACCAAATTTTAGCATGCTCTATGTATTTCTTCACTAATGGGTGCAAAGTATATGATGCAAGAGCTTAAACATGAGCACAACAATTGCCAAGTATCACATTACCCAAGACATTTATAGCAATTACTACATGTATCATTTTCCAATTCCAACCATATAACAATTTAACGAAGAGGAAACTTCGCCATGAATATTATGAGCTAAGAACACATGTGTTCATACGAACCAGCGGAGCGTGTCTCTCTCCCACACAAGCATGATGTAATCCAATTTATTCAAACACAAACAAAAACAAAAGCAAACAAACAGACGCTCCAAGAAAAAGCACATAAGATGTGATGGAATAAAAATATAGTTTCAGGGGAGGAACCCGATAATGTTGTCGATGAAGAAGGGGATGCCTTGGGCATCCCCAAGCTTAGACGCTTGAGTCTTCTTGATATATGCAGGGGTGAACCACCGGGTGCATCCCCAAGCTTAGAGCTTTCACTCTCCTTGATCATAGTATATCATCCTCCTCTCTTGACCCTTGAAAACTTCCTCCACACCAAACTCGAAACAACTCATTAGAGGGTTAGTGGACAATAAAAATTCACATGTTCAGAGGTGACACAATCATTCTTAACACTTATGGACATTGCATAAAGCTACTGGACATTAATGGATCAAAGAAATTCATCCAACATAGCAAAAGAGGCAATGCGAAATAAAAGGCAGAATCTGTCAAAACAGAACAGTCCGTAAAGATGGATTTTATTAGGCCACCAGACCTGCTCAAACGAAAATGCTCAAATTGAATGAAAGTTGCGTACATATCTGAGGATCATGCTCGTAAATTGGCATAATTTGCTGAGCTTCCTGCAGGGCAGTGGGCTCAGATTCGTGACAGCAAAGAAATCTGGAACTGCGCAGTAATCCAAATCTAGTACTTACTTTTCTATCAACGGCTTAACTTGGCACAACAAAACTCAAAACTAAGATAAGGAGAGGTTGCTACAGTAGTAAACAACTTCCAAGACACAAATATAAAACAAAGTACTGTAGCAAAATAACACATGGGTTATCTCCCAAGAAGTTCTTTCTTTTTAGCCATTAAGATGGGCTCAGCAGTTTTAATGATGCACTCGCAAGAAATAGTATGTGAAGCAAAAGAGAGCATCAAGAGGCAAATTCAAAACACATTTAAGTCTAACATGCTTCCTATGCATAGGAATCTTGTAAATAAACAAGTTCATGAAGAGCAAAGTAACAAGCATAGGAAGATAAAACAAGTGTAGCATCAAAAATTTCAGCACATAGAGAGGCATTTTAGTAACATGAAAATTTCTACAACCATATTTTCCTCTCTCATAATAACTTTCAGTAGCATCATGAGCAAACTCAACAATATAACTATCACATAAAGCATTCTTATCATGAGTCTCATGCATAAAATTATTACTCTCCACATAAGCATAGTCAAATTTATTAGTTGTAGTGGGAGCAAATTCAACAAAGTAGCTATCATTATTATTCTCATCAAGTGTAGGAGGCAAAGTATCATCAAAGAAAATTTTCTCCTCAATGCTTGGGGGACTAAAAATATCATGAAAACCAGCTTCCCCAAGCTTAGAACTTTCTATATCATTATCAACAATGGTGTTCAAAGCGTTCATACTAATATTACTACCAAGCATGCAAACAAGATTTCATAGGTTTTTTAATTTTCGCATCAAACAATCCATGTTTTAAATCAGGAAATAGAATAAGAAGCTCACTCTTGTACATTATGCCAAACTAGTGTAAACAAGAAACAACAAGATGCAATTGCAGGATCTAAAGGAAATAGCTTTGAGCACACACACGACGGCGCCGGAAAAATACTTTACCTGAGACCGTAGTATGAGAGCCTTTTACCTTTCCTCCCCGGCAACGGCGCCATAAAAGTGCTTGATGTCTACGTTCCCCCTCCTTTCCTGTAGACAGTGTTGGGCCTCCAAGAGCAGAGGTTTGTAGAACAGCAGCAAGTTTCCCTTAAGTGGATACCCAAGGTTTATCGAACTCGGGGAGGAAGAGGTCAAAGATATCCCTCTCATGCAACCCCGCAACCACAAAGCAAGAAGTCTCTTGTGTCCCCAACACACCAAATAGGTGCACTAGTTCGGCGAAGAGATAGTGAAATACAGGTGGTATAAATAAGTATGAGCAAGTAGCAACGGTGCCGTAAAAGTGTTTGGCGTGTAGTTGATGGTGGTGGTATTGCAGCAAGTAGTAACGCAAAGAAAACAAGAAACAAGCAGTAGTAACTCAGCAGTATTTAGGAACAAGGCCTAGGGATTACACTTTCACTAGTGGACACTCTCAACATTGATCACATAACAGAATAGATAAATGCATACTCTACACTTTTGTTGGATGATGAACACATTGCGTAGGATTACACGAACCCTCAATGCCGGAGTTAACAAGCTCCACAATAATGCTCATGTTTTAGTAACCTTTAGTGTAAGATAGATCAACAGACTAAACCAAGTACTAGCATAGCATGCACACTGTCACCTTCATGCATATGTAGGAGGAATAGATCACATCAATATTATCATAGCAATAGTTAACTTCATAATCTACAAGAGATCTTGATCATAGCATAAACCAAGTACTAACACGGTGCACGCACTGTCACCTTTGCACACATGCAGGAGGAATAAACTACTTTAATAACAAATCACTAGAGTAGCACATAGATAAATTGTGATACAAACATGCTGCAATCTTAAAGAGATATAAATAAGCACCTCACTATGCCATTCAACAAGTGAATAAGTATTCTCGTGAAATATGGCCTAAGAGACCCACACGGTGCACACACTGTCACCTTTACACACGTGGGACTAGGAGTCTCCGGAGATCACATAAGTAAAACTCACTTGACTAGCATAATGACATCTAGATTACAAGCATCATCATATGAATCTCAATCATGTAAGGAAGCTCATGAGATTATTGTATTGAAGCACATAGGAGAGAGATGAACCACATAGCTACCGGTACAGCCCCGAGCCTCGATGGAGAACTACTCCCTCCTCATGGGAGCAGCAGCGGTGATGAAGATGGCGGTGGAGATGGCAGCGGTGTCGATGGAGAAGCCTTCCGGGGCACTTCCCCGCTCCGGCAGCGTGCCGGAACGGAGATCCTGTCCCCGGCATCTTGGCTTCGCGATGGCGGCGGCTCGGCAGGTTTCGTGGGTTTCGTCAATTGGTATCGGTTTTTCTGATCCAGGGGCTTCTTATAGGCGAAGAGGCGGCGCCGTGGGGTCGAAGGGCTGGCCAAACCCTAGGGGGCGCGGGCCACCCCTAGGCCGCGCTGCAGGTATGGTGTGGTGGGCCCGTGCCCCCCTTCCGGTCCCTCTCGTGTGTTCTGGATGCTTCCGGGGAAAATAGGAACCCGGGCGTTGATTTCGTCCGATTCCGAGAATATTTCGTTACTAGGATTTCTGAAACCAAAAACAGCGTAAAACAGGAACCGGCACTTCGGCATCTTGTTAATAGGTTAGTTCCAGAAAATGCACGAATATGACATAAAGTGTGCATAAAACATGTAGATAACATCAATAATGTGGCATGGAACACAAGAAATTATCGATACGTTGGAGACGTATCACTCTTCTGCTTATGTCACCCACAAAAGAGCCGGCAACGAACACACATCGAGCTGGTATTCCTTCCGATCTTCAAGATCCTGCATCTCTTGCACGTGCTCATGTCTATTTTACCTTCTCCAGTTCACTATCCTCATGTATAAGTAATACTCCTAAGTAAATTTGATTTGACTTGGGTAATGTTTGATCTCTTCTCAGTAGTATCCGACTCATTAGGTCTTGTTTCGTCACCATCTTCCAGGAATTTATGGGAACAATGGTTATCTAATGGAATCGTGCAATTATGGCCTTAGGCCAATGCGAGCTGCTATAAGATATTAAAATGTTTGTTCATAATTTTTTAAAGCAGTGTGCTTGGCAACCCTGCCGTCCAGCATTCTGACTTTTAATTCCGAATTGATGTTTCTTTTATGCGTGGAGGTTGGAGGAAAGAAGAGAAGAAATAATTATCAAGAAGATCAAGGTAACTTTTCGCGGAGGGGTGCCATTCCGAATATTGGTGTGCTGCAGACTCGGTGAGTTTCTTCCCCTTCCTCCTCTTCTCTTCTCTCTGTTTACAGATTGCTAGAATGTTTCATCTTGACGTGACGTGACGTGTTAGATACTTATTTTGTTCTTTGCTTAATTGTCACTGCTTGATGGTCAAGGACATCGAAAGTAGAAAAGTGACACAAGTGAAATGGAAAGCACATGCTAGATAATTATAGGTAGAAACACCGTGCTCGCCAACTCGGGTTTTGAATTGTTATAGACCACCTGCATATAATTAAGCCTCTCCTAAAAACGCTAACCACCAAGCTCCAGAGATAGCCTTCAGGTTCATCCAGATGGTGATTCCCAATTTGCAGACTCCTTGATCTCTCCACATTTTTTAATTGACTGATGATGGTTCTCCACACTGCAACGATGTGTATGCCTCTCCATTCCTGAGCCCTTGGTTATTTGGTTAATTAGTCCTATGGAGTATTTATTTTCTGGAGTTATGATACGATGCATTATAGGTTTGTGGCATAGAGTCAGTCCATCACATTTTTGTTCGGCTGTCAAGAGGATGAAATGCCGTAACTCGATATTTAGGAAGGTTTTGGTTGTGCAAATGTCTGTAAGAGGATGTTTAAATGTCTATAAAAAATAATATTTTGTGTATCTGCAAGCATTTTGATATATGAAATTCAGGACATTTATTGAGAGTTTGCTACTAAAGATTAATTACGATCCCATGGAGCATTTAGTTTCTGGAGTTATGACACACTGCATTATAGGTTTGTGGCATATAGCCTGCCCATCACAAATTTGTTCGCATGTCAAGAAGATGAAATGTGAGAACTGAATATTTATTAAGGTTTGTGTCTGAAAGTAGTTACATAGGTTGGGTGGTAGAAGTAAAACAAATAGCCAAATTTGATCTTATGGAGTGAAAATTTATATGCTTTTTGTGCTCAGACAAAGCGCAACTAAGATAGTCCTTTAGGTGATCTGGAACAAATATCTCGTGTAGTTCAGCTTTGCACCTTAAGCTTTGTTGTTGGTCTCATTATCGTGCAATGAGTTATGTGCAGTTGGATACATATAGAATGTGCACCTTGCCAACTTCAAATTCAAATTCGATATTTCGATGTTTCTGGTTTTGTTGCATTTATGAGCAAAACTTGGGAAGCAAGCTTCAGGGGTTTGATCCTTTCCAAATGTGCATTTAGTTCAGCGTGACTTGTTTATGCACGTATAAAAGGAAACATTTATTTCACATCGGATTGATGTATTTCAGAATTTTATGCTAGCTGTAAAACTCTTTTTATGTACAACCTTATTTGATTGTTAGAAAGAGAAGAGAGGTTTTCTCATCTCTACTGTCATGATAGTCTTGTTAAGCTTTAGCTAGGTCTTTTGTTTGCGTACATAACATTGTTTCTGTAAAGGTTGCTAACTTTGTCGTCTGTGTGGTCACTCAGGTAAATGACTTCAACATGGCATGAAATAGATGGTGCCGGTGGGTGCAGTGATGGCCAAGGCGATTCCAGTAAGAAAGGAGGACATGCTGAGGAAGAATCGGCAGCAGGTACAACTAGAGTCGCCATGGAGGTAGCCCCTCTTTCACAACGATCTCCAACTTAAGTGTGTCAACATAGCAAGCCCTCATGGCCTCGTATCATGCATCCACCCCTTAATTCTTCTCCAACCCTTGTGTTATGGACGTTGCTGAATGAACGTAGATGGAAAATTTAACTCCATGGTAGCGAACATTTAATCAGTATCGTGGGGCAGAATCTGACATAGTTAAGGTATATTTTGCAATATTGGGTCGATAACATTTGGCATGCTCCTTGGTTGCTTACATGGTGCCTCATATAGTTAGTGCCAAGATGATGAGAAAGTGTATCTTTTTCTCACCTTCCGTTTCTGGTTAGTCTCCATATTTGCATCTGCAAGGTAAAAAACCGAGTCTCCTGTCATGTGATTAACTTTTTAGATACCTCCTAATTTTTGTGATGAATTTATGTGGTAGATTTCTTTTGGTAAATATGGGACGCCTACAACTGATGGGAAATGAACTTGTTAGCTCTGTTTAATGTAATGACATATTAACCTATGCAGATACTGGACATAGATGTTTTTGTTAGTAACCGCAAATGTTTAGTTTGATGCCATGTCATTTTTCTGAATTATGTGAGAGCTTCAAATGATGTTTGTACCAGACCGTGGGCGTTGGGGATGGTCCTGATGCGTGGCTAGCCAGTGTAGTTGTGGGGGTAGGAATACAAAAAGGAATATACTTTGATCGAAACCAGGAATTACTTTGATATGTCCTGCCAAGGCATAATAATAGAGCAGGTGCTAAAATCTCACCCATTCCTCAATTAATTTGTTCCTGCAACTAAGGAAGATGACCGTGTTTGCTATAGGTACATAGAGATCTCTAGGCACCCCTTTGGTTTAAAACTTAAATTTACCCAAAAAAATCTTTGAAGAATACATGCTTCCCTTTTTTAGTCATCCTATGGGGTTGCCAACTATTGATGCAATAATGGAACATGATTCTTGCTGATTATTGTTACCAAGCAAGTGGGCAGAAATGTTTTATGTGCATTGAGTGAACTGAATCTGCTGGTTAGTTAATTTTGGGAGTTTCTCGCAAAAAAAAGTTAATTTTGGGAGAGTTGGGTTAGTGAAGGTACATCAGCTTCTCCAATAACATTTTGATCCGTGTTGGTTCATCCTAAAGATTATTCATGCTTGGCTCATTTGTACATATGTGTGCTTGTCAAGACAAAGGCAACAAAATTCCGAAGGTGGTAATTTTTTGTTCCCATATGTGAATGAATGAATACTACTTCCTGCAAATCTGTACTAGGCATCAGATACTTTGCAGATTCACTATATTAAAGCAAAAGGTTAATGCGTAGTTTGGAGGTTCTGGTTCTCATCTGCATTCCATTCTTGAGTGCTTTAGCCATGATTGTTTGAAACACCTTAAAGCCTAATGTTGCAATGATATGACAGTCCAGAAGGAGTACTTAGCGGGAGCGAGCTAGGTGGAGGCGTGAATTGAGCGAAGGTCGGCGCGCGGAAGCGAGCGTGGGTCACGGGCGCAACTCGAGCGGTCACCTGCCGTCGAGTAAGTGATTTGTTTTTTTCATAAGATGTAATGTCTTCTCGTTCAGATGAATTAAGCATAGATGAATAGAGGTTGGCGGATGGGTCCAGGTTTGACCACCAGATGTTTGTTTTAAAGCGTTGCTCAAAGTGAGATTTATTTTCTTGATGCCTATAAATTTTATTTACTTTAGAACACTGTAAAAGGTAGCATGATTTTTGCTCCTTGACAGGTTACCGATTCTCGGTTCGGTTCTTTGTCGAGTTTTTTAGCTCCATGAAGTGTTATATTAGGCACCATTTCTATTCTCTTGATTCTCTTATATTTGCTGGTCATGTAGATAAATTCCACCCGCAACACGAATAAATGCACAATCAGAGAGAAATGTAGAGAAAAATAGAGGGCAACAAGTGCCTCGCAACTGGCTGAAAAATTGCACTGAATGGAGAGAGCGTTGCATCGACCAGGGACCTCGATCGGGTGTATGGCACCATGTCATGGAGGGGCACTCGCGGCTCGTGGCCCAAGGCGCCACAATTTTTCTCGATGCCCACATACCTCCTAGGTCAATACGGATGACATTGCTATGGCGTAGTTGGCTATCTGAATATTCATATGATTGCAACTATTTTTTTTGTACTCAAAGAAGGAATGGGTTTCGTATGTCTTTATTTTTCGGGCAGTTATTTTGTGTCATTCAACATAGATTTCGTATTGATTATGTATCCTTTGCATATATTCACCCCGCAATATTGTTTTTCATTATGTTTGCATTTAGATTTTTCTTATTTGACTATATAGGTGCTTATAGCCTCTTATGCTTGTTTTTTTACACGTCTAAATATGCAGGTTGTGGTCGCATATTCAAATTTGATGTCGTTTTACCGCTTTGCTTCTGAATATCAGCACAGGGACTGACATTCAGGGTTTCAGGGATTCAGAGAGCCGATACTTTAGGTATTGTTTTATTTGCATGTGTATAGGTCTATCATGAACAACCATTTTTTCCTGTTTTCTTCTCTTGGGTTTATGGGATCTAAATAATATGTGTGCTTAGTCCCAGATTTTCATCGTCAGTATAAAAAACTGACAATGGTTTGTGCTATGCACGGAGTAGCTTTACAACGCTCTCAGAAAAGGAGTAGCATTACCAAGACAGACATGAGCATGGCTAAAAGCAAGGCATTACTGTTATAATTCAGTTTGTTGTACCGTGCAACCTGCTATTTTTTGTACCGTATTGTCATGGAAGTATTTAGATTTCAATTTATAATACCCCTATTGATACTGCGAAAAATAATACCCTATTAGCGTGGGCATACAAGCTTCATTTGTTAATATCTCCCATGCTCATTCATATTGTGTAAGTAAAGTGAAAAAGGTTAAAGAAATCTTTCGAACAAGTTTGTATTTACTCTATAAATAGTGTGTATTACTGAAAAATAAATAAGAGAATTCTTTTCTATTTTCAGCCAGGACGGCAGTGAGTGCATGAAGGTGGCCTCAGCTGATGGACGACGGTGGCCGCCGAGCGATCGGCAGCAGGTACGAGCTCGTGTTGTCATTGGTCAGTCAATCTACATGCTCTTTTTTAGCTTAACCGATATGCTATTATGGGACGTTAGGTCGGTTTAGTCAAATCTGCTCCCATATGCTAACCTCAATCAAATGCTCCTCCCCGCACTTGTGCTGCAGGCCGCGCACTCTGCATCTCTTCCTCATCAACCTATTTACCTCTTTCAGCTTTTAGCTCGCAAAGTAGACGTGCACTTAAAAATTGGCGATACTACCCACCGTCTCCTCTCTTTATTCCTTAAATACTTTTTTGGGTTTAAAACTTCTTCTATCCAATGATGGTAAAACTTTGAAAACCCATAGATTAAAGTGATAAGTGAATTAACTTGTGATGATAAAAATAAAGATATTACTAGCCATCTCGTATGTTAATTATTGTTTCAAACATATGAAAGTCTATTTAAAATTCCAAGCGGGTAGTTCTAGATACTTTCTTAAGAAAACTATGATCGTTTGATTCATGGATAGCTTAGTTAGCGAGTATGATGTAAGCAGTGTGCTTCTTTGCTTCAGCTTTAGAAATTAGCTCGAATAATTGCGTATATGTGTGATTTTAATGTATTGCTATTCTTTTTTCTCGTACCTCGCCGTAGTTTCGGTTATTTGATTTACTATCATTGTTTGGACAACTTGTCATTTCCCCATGCTTTGCTCCTCAACCTTCCATTTTTTTATGTTCAGAGCAAATAAATGATTATTACCTTCAAAATGATGTTTGCCCCACTCAGACCACATTATTTATAAGAATTCAAAATATTTACAAGAATAATTTACCCGTCCTCTGTTTCCTAATATAAGACGTTTTTGCAGGCTTATTTAGCATTCCAAAACATCTTATATTAAGGAACGGAGGTTGGGGTTGCATTTATGATGTATACATATTCTCTCGATCACAAGTGATTGTTGTTAGCCATACATATATATCCTCATTAAGACATGTGAAACAGGACAGATAAGAAAATAAAGTCCACCTTTACGTGAAAAATATCAAAGCTGGATCCACTGGATTCATCTATCTCGCATTTGACTTTCACGGAAAATTATAGAGGACACTATCCATGATATTCTACCTATACAACCGTAAAATCAATGGATTGCCATCCTTTCAATAAAAAGTCCGAAGATATTGTATTATGTTTCGTGTAACAAGAGCAAAGGCTGCTGCTCATTGTTGGGTTCCGTGACTAGGAAGGAACACCGAAGCTTATACGTTTTAAAGGATCAGGTTTGTGTTTCCATGACCCCCGACTGCCGAAACTCATTTGAGATTAGAAGTTACCATTGTGTTCGAACCACTCTATATTATGTTGAAAACTTGATATAGCAGGCCCACAAAAGTTTACTAGGTGGAAGTTGTAGATTGACACATCAGAAAGCACCATGCAGAGTGTGCAAGGTCCTCCATTCTAATGGGAAATTTGACATTGCTAGAACCAACGATGTTCTGAATTTGAGTGTTCTAGAATACTTCAATAGTAAGTCTCCAAAGAATAAAATTGGTTAAATTAAAGGTACAGTTGAAAATTAGGTAAACCTGACAAAACAAAATATAAATGTGGGTCTATCTGGAATTATACTATCATATAGGAAATAATATTACTGTGTTAGCCTTCGGCTAAGATGAAAAAAAATGGTGCTACCTTCTCGATACAAATATGTTGACAACCAATAATGTGTAGTTCTACTTTTTCTTTTTGCAGTTTTGGTGTTCCATCTTCTCTATCAAAGCCATAGGGCTTGAACCCGTCGCTCCGCTCTAATATGGCAGCAGCTGGGAGTTGGTGACAGAGCAGGTTTGGACGGGGCTACCTTATCGGAGACCTGGGTGGTTTGGATTTCGAATGCCAAAATCCTGTTTTTTTGGTTTAACCCATTTGCCTTATTTATATGTACTTTAGCTCCCCAGTTATATTAGCTATTTAGCTTAGACACCATCAGAGTATTTGTTAAATATGGTCCAAGTGTTATTTGTTAAATGCTTCTACTGCGAGTTGTCTTCCTCAAACAATGCAGCAGATACATGTAATATTCGAAAAAGAGTAGAATGAAACATATTATTGTAATATGAGCTATTTACTATGGTGCTACCTTTTAATTCTATCCTTTGTGTTGTATGCCAGTGTATTGCAATTCATTACTTTCTAATCAACCTGGTGTGCAATCAATGTATTAATTAGTTATCTATTTACTGTCAGTGCCTTTGTGTTCTATTTCTTACTCAAAGGACACATGGCTTTAATTCTGGCTGTCTTTGTGCTGGGGCGCAACGGTGTGCTTTGCATCTATGCTTTGCAATTATACACTTCGTTTAATGCGGTGCTTTTAATTTGAGTTTGCTTTAGGATGTTTAGATGGCAATTAATTTGATGTCGAAGAAATTAGAAATAGTAGCCATCAATATTTTTATCATTGATTCTAGGATTAATAATTATTATTACTTTGATTCTCTCGCATTATACAATAAATTTTTATATATAACAGTTCTATTCCTTTCAAAAAAATATTCTATTTCTTCAAGACCTTAGAAGATAATGTGTTGATTATGCTACTAAATTCTACCGGATGGCCAATTATCTTAAACATTTTTATTACCCAAGCATGGCATCGGTCAACCTATCAAAAAGAGCAAAAACATGAATACATTTAAGCTTTGTATGAGTACTAAATTGAGGATAAAACTTATTTGGTTGAAATTCTAACCTGGTTTTGCCACATGCCTCCTGCCTCGTGTGACCATTTGATAGTAACTTGCGATGTAAATAGGAGTTTTCATGCAATAAATTCAACTTTGGATCACATGCTTGCGCCCCTTGAGTTTGTACATAATGTTGTACTACGATGTTATTGGACCTTAGCTAAAATCTGCAAAATGTTCATACAAATTTCACCACTTAGATTCTGGAATATATTTATAATGGTCACAATATATTTATAATAGTTACCATCAATTGATAGAGGTCTTAAATTGTTGTATAATAACCAAAATTTGACTCGAGAATGGTTGCGGTAGTTACTCGATGAGTGTGTCCAAGGGGTTGGAGGAGGAAGAGGAGGATGTAGGTGGGGCGGAAGGAGCTCGTTGCATCGGAGCAAAAGGGAGTAGCCAAAGGAGGATGGAAGGGCCATCGAGGACATTTCTCAAGCGCACACCGTCGGATGCTATTATAACTCATCCCGGATGGCCACCCAACCAAATGCCCTCCCTTTACCACTACGGTGGCAGCGATGGCGGGAAGAGCATAGCTTTAAAATAAGCCAAAACTTATGGTTTAAATTCTGATTTAATTCCATCGTTTGCGCGATAGCGCAACAGGTCATCTAGTAGACATAATAGCATCAATCTTATCACTCAAAGAGGAGGTTTCTTCAACAGAATTTACCTTCTTACCTTGTGGAGCTCTTTCCGTGTGCCATTCAGAGTAATTTGTCATCATATCATCAAGAATCTTTGTTGCCGCCCCCAAAGTAATGGACATAAAGGTACCTCCAGCAGACTGAATCCAATAGGTTCCGGGAAGAAAAATTCAATCCTGCATAAAAGGTTTGGATGATCATCCAAGTAGTCAGTCCATGGGTTGGGCAATTCTTTACCAAAGATTTCATTCTCTCCCATGCTTGAGCAACATGTTCATTATCTAATTGCTTAAAATTCATTATGCTACTTCTCAAAGATATAATTTTAGCGGGAGGATAATATCTACCAATAAAAGCATCCTTACATTTAGTCCATGAATCAATACTATTTCTAGGCGAGAGATAGCAACCAATCTTTAGCTCTTCCTCTTAAAGAGAAAGGAAACAATTTTAATTTTATAATGTCACCATCTACATCCTTATACTTTTGCATTTCACATAGTTCAACAAAATTATTAAGATGGGCAGCAACATCATCAGAACTAACACCAGAAAATTGCTCTCTCATAACAAGATTCAGTAAAGCAGGTTTAATTTCAAAGAATTCTTGCTGTAGTAGCAGGTGGAGCAATAGGTGTGCATAAGAAATCATTATTATTTGTGCTAGTGAAGTCACACAACTTAGTATTCTCAACAGTACCCATTTTAACAGTAGTAAATAAAGTAAACTAAATAAAGTAAATGCAAGTAACTAATTTTTTTGTGTTTTTGATATAGAGAACAAGACAGTAAATAAAGTAAAGCTAGCAACTAATTTTTTTGTGTTTTGATATAATGCAGCAAACAAGAAAGTAAATAAAATAAAGCAAGACAAAAACAAAGTAAAGAGATTGGAAGTGGAAGACTCCCTTGCAGCGTGTCTTGATCTCCCCGGCAACGGCGCCAGAAAAAGAGCTGTTGACGTGGGAGTTGAAAATCTTTGTGGTGTAACTTTTCTTCGTTCCCCGGCAACGGCGCCAGAAAAAGAGCTTGATGCATGCAGTCGACACGTCCGTTGGGAACCCCAAGAGGAAGGTGTGATGCGTACAGTAGCTAGTTTTCCCTCAGAAAGAAATCAAGGTTTATCGAACCAGGAGGAGCCAAGAAGCACATTGAAGGTTGATGGCGGAGGAGTGTAGTGCGGCGCAACACCAGGGATTCCGGCGCCAACGTGGAACCCGCACAACATAATCACGTAACTTTGCCCCAACGTAACGAGTGAGGTTGTCAATCTCACCGGCTTGTCTGTAAACAAAGGATTAGATGTATAGTGTGGATGATGATGGTTGTTTGCAAAGAACAGTAAAGAACAGTTGCAGCAGATTGTATTTCAGATGTAAAGAATAGGACCGGGGTCCACAGTTCACTAGCGGTGTCTCTCCCATAAGATAAACAGATGTTGGGTGAACAAATTACAGTTGGGCAATTGACAAATAAAGAAGGAATAACAATGCACATACATATATCATGATGAGTATCATGAGATTTAATCAGGGCATTACGACAAAGTACACAGACCGCTATCCAGCATGCATCTATGCCTAAAAAGTCCACCTTCAGGTTATCATCCGAACCCCCTCCAGTATTAAGTTGTAAACAATAGACAATTGCATTAAGTATGGTGCGTAATGTAATCAACACAAATATCCTTAGACAAAGCATCGATGTTTTATCCCTAGTGGCAACAACACATCCACAACCTTAGAACTTTCTGTCACTCGTCCCAGCATTTAATGGAGGCATGAACCCACTATCGAGCATAAATACTCCCTCTTGGAGTCACAAGTATCAACTTGGCCAGAGCCTCTACTAGCAACGGAGAGCATGCAAGAACATAAATAACATATATGATAGATTGATAATCAACTTGACATAGTATTCAATATTCATTGCTTTACACGCTTGGGTCTTTGTACCTACTACAATGAACATGTGGTGGCTCTCTTGTGGAACTAGTCTCTCCAAGAGGCCACGGTCTCAGACTAATAGAAAATGCTTCCTTGTGTAGAGATCGTGTTTTGTAGGAATTGTGTTGAAGAAAATGAACCATGATGAAGTTTGTCAAACAAGTTCAATGCAAGTTCTACACCATGATCCTCGCAAAAAGGAGCAACAATGGAATGGAGTTCAAGCTCAATATAATGGATGTCTTCATTGGCAAAGAAGGAACCGTCATATACTCCTAGCCATATTCTTACCCTAACATCATGGGGTTGCCGGAAGTGGGAGACAAACCTTAGTTGAAGACACTCAAACATGATGATGGAGTATGAGTTTATTGTGTGGTTTGTGGTATTGTGTGATGAGACTCATTTGATGAAAATGATAGTTCTTTGGAGGGGGCGAAGTGCTTCTTGTGAGAAAGGAGATGCAATTCCCCCGGTTACCGTAGGAAAGATGGGTGTTGGCACTCGCCAGCCTCAAAAGCTACCTTCTACGAGTGCCGGGGAAGGATGAAGTTCTACCTATGTGGATCCATCTACACCACAAGGCCAAGCTTCTTCCGTTGAACAACCAAGTGAAAGATCACCTCTTCCACAACCTCAAGTTCGGCATCAACAACAATGGGAGTCATGGCGAAGACCTCAACCTTTTTGAAGATCAAAGGACCTCTCAAGAATCTATTCCTATGGTCTATTCTCGCCGGTGTGCAAAAGTTCAAGACCCTTTCATATCTCAAGCAAAGTACATCAAGACATACTCAAGGGCAAGATATGTAAGGGGTCAACGGTATGGAAACCCCAAAGTACCTCAAGTGTCAACACTCCTTGATGAGACCGACAAGGAAATGATCTCATGCTCTACCGGTCAATGATAAGGTTTGCTTCTCTCCTTTTGTGCGTTTCATCCGGACATTGCATCGAGAGTGGACATTCATACCACTTTCGTGCTACATGTCTAGATGGAAAGCATGCATGAACATAGGGGGAGTGCGGTTTAAACTTATTGAGCTATCCCTCCCCCCGTAATGCATAAAGAAACCCAAAACATTCTCTATTTGTCATCTAAGTGACTAATGAGATTCATGTTGAGTTGTGGCCATGAGTTCTAGATATATCTACGCGACCTCACACGGTGGCTTCGGCCATCAACCTCCTCTTTGAGGAGTTTTTCTTTTTGTTTCTTCTTGTTTTCTTTGTTTTTTCTTTCTCTTTTCCCTTGTTTCTTGTTTTTCTTTTCTCCGTGTTCTTTGTGGGAGATTCACCCAAGCTTGGCTTTTCATGCCTTGATTCTTGCAAGCTTGGTTGGGTAGTACCTTAACAATTCCGTCATCTAATCCTAAGCCAATATCTACCTCTTGAGCCAATTCAGTCTAAAAGCACAAGTCTACACCAAAATCTGAGTGTCTTTGAGCTTTGGAGGCCGGTACTACCGGATCTCAGGCCGGTACTACCGCTTAGGGGTAGTAATCTGACGACAGTCAGAAGTTTGCCCAGAGCGTTACTACCGCCCGAGGTACCGGGCAAGTACCGGTAAGTGGTACTACCGCTCCTACGAGCGGTACTACCGCTTGCGTTTTTGACTTAAGGTACCGGGTGGGTCGGTTCTTCCCCAAAATCACCACACACCCCCACCCACCACAAGTCAAAGGCGCCCCCAAGCTCAAGACCTCGAGGAGACCGGCCCCGATCTCCTCCTCCAGCCGCCCCCGGCCAAATCTCCTCCGTGGAGAAGCTTCCCCATCCTCTTCTCCGCCATGTTCTCCGGTATGATCCCTAATCGCTCTCTCTCTAGGGTGTGTTGAACTCCCTAGATGCATAGGCTAGGGTTTGATGGGGATTTATGGTGGAGAAACATTCTTGGAAGCTCTACATGTACGGGGATACTAGCTAGCAACAATGTGTGACACTATGAACTACTTTGACATGTCCTCAATCTCAATCTAGATGTGCTGAGCTTGAGCAGTAGTACCGCTCGTTCACAGGCGGTACTACCGGTCCAAGCGGTACTACCGGGTCAGGTTGCGGTACTACCGCTTTGACTAGTTTCACCAATGTTGCTTGCTAGTGTCCTCCTTGATCTTTAATTTCATGGCTTGTGCACTTATCCCCTATTCCCTCCCAAACCTTTGCTGTTCACAGGATCATCCAGGCCCCGTGGTGGCGGCAAGGTCAAGCCGCCCACTCGTCGTCATCGAGAGGAGGAAGAGAAAGAAGAGATTTTGCCAACAAGGACCACCAAGCGTCAAAAGGATGCAGCAGCGGCAGCTAGCAAGAGGACCGCCTCGGGTCCTCAAAAGTCAATGACCGATCTCAAGAAAGCCCAATTCTTGCAAATACGAGGGGCCAATCCGTATTTGTTGCCAAGGAATGCTCGTCAATGCCCCAATCCTTTCTTCTATCATGCCAACCAGGAGAGGATCTACAATGAGGTCTATGGGGCTAAGGAATTCAATTGCTGCCCCCAATACTCCATCAGCATGGACAAGCTCAACTCCAACCTCGAGTACTTTGGGGAGGCTCTTGAGATATGTGAACAACAAGGGCTTAATCCTTTGATGACCTTCTCCCACAACTACTCCAAGGAAGTGATATGCCAATTCTATGCCACCGTTGTGTTTCTTGAGGACGAAGGTGGCTTCCGCACTTTAAAGTGGATGACTAGGGAGCATGTGATGGAGGCCACGTGGGAGGATTTTGCTAGGGGCATTGGATATGAGCTTCTCGACTATGACACCAACATCTTCCGGATTCACCTTCAGCCCAAGCTAATGGCCAAGGAGAAGATGGCCAACCTCTACATCCTCGGAAGGATGTTGTGTGGTCAAGTTCCGAGGACTCCATCCCCGAACCACCTCATGGCAAGGGCCATGTTCAAGATGATGACGAAGATGAAGAGGAGGAGGATGACGAGGAGGAGGACGATGATGATGACGTGTGATCCCCTTGGGACGTTAGTATGCTTCTTCTCCCTTTTTGGTGTTTCGATGCCAAAGGGGGAGAAGTTGATCTATTAGGACTGGTATTTGCATGGGGATGCCAAGGGCTTGGTGCTTCATTTTGGTTTTTCGGCCTTGGCATCATATCTTATCCCTAGTTATTTGGAACTCTATTCATATGTGTGCTTGCTACTCTATTTGTGGGTCTCCCGATCCCCCGGTTTGTATTAAGACTTAATCGTTGGTAGCCTATATTGGTCTTCACTATTTATCTCTTGATTGGCTACATCAATTCTATGGAGGCACTTATTGTGAGTTTGGGTTTGTCTCAAGCCAAAGGTATGAAAAATTCACCCAAAGCTTCTTATATGATCTTGTGTTGCCTCCATAGTGTGCATATGCTATATGTTCTTGTCATATATCCTTCTTAGCATATGTGCATGGTCTGTAAAATCTAGGGGGAGTTTTCCCTCTAGGATGTGTGCATTTGTATACAAATGCATATTCTAAATATGCAAACATCTAGGGGGAGCTCCGTCTACTTTTGCAAATCAAGAACCTTATCATAATATCTTATGCTTTATTGCAAATTCTTGTGTTGTCATCAAACACCAAAAAGGGGGAGATTGTAAGAGCAAGATCCATATCCCGTGTTATGTGTGTTTGATGACAACACTTGAATGAATTTAACCGTGCACAAAGATTGTCTTTGATAGTTTTGCAAGTGTACGGTGCCCTCGCTGAACACATTATGATCGGAAGACTGAAGCGTAGCTCTTAGATTTTCTAGTTTTGTGTGTGTCGCGAGGTAACAAGGTAGGAGAGGAAAAGAGGAAAAAAACAGTTTCAGCCAAAGCAGTACTACCGGTACTAGGAGCGGTAGTGCCGCTACCCTACTGGTACCGCTTGGAAGTACCGCTCTGGAGGTTTCTCACACAAATGTCTCACAGAAAAAGTTACGGTACCTTTACGGTACCTTGAGCGGTAGTACCGCTTGAGAGCGGTAGTACCGCCTAAGGTACCACTTAAGTACCGTAACTTATGTTACGGCAGTACCGCTTCGGTACCGCTTGGGATCCAGTAATGTTTGGAGGCCATTGCGGTACCTCGGGCGGTACCGCGAGCGGTAGTACCGCTATGTGTCCACGTGGACAAGTTCTGTGAGGATTTCGAATCCAGAGCGGTAGTACCGCTTACCAAAGCGGTAGTACCGCTTAGGCAGAAACTGCACATAACGGTTGGATTTGAGGAGACCTATATAAAGGCCTCTTCTTCCCCAGCTCGTTTTTAGCTCTTCTCTCTCTCTCCTCCATTGTTGCTGAGGTCAAACTGAGTGGATCTCCCTACCTACCCAATCAATCTTGTTAATACTTTGAGGAGTGCTGGAGGAGATCCCGATCTATCGTTCTACCGAGAGAATTTTCACCAATTCGTGGTAGTCCTTAGTGGATCTTGGTGGTAGGGTTCCTATGGTGGGATCTTGGAAGAAGTGCACCTATGGAGGCTAGCTTGGTGTTGTGCTATCCCCATAGGTTGTTGGGAGCCTCCTAGTGTTGTGGAGCTCGCCCCAACCTTGTGAAGGAATCACCACCTTGACCGGTGCCATAGTGGAGAAGGGGGAGCACCTTCGTGGAGCTCTCTCGAGGAAGAAGGTGAGGCCTTCCTTCGTGGTGTGGCCGCCTAGCCTCTTGTGTGAGGCTAGCACCTCCTCAACGCAGACGTACTCCCTTTTGTGGGAGGAACTGCGGGAAACAAACGTCGCCTCGTCTCCGCGTCCTCCGGTTGTCCCGCTCCTTACTCTTACTATCTTGTTTGGTTCCTTTACTTGTTGCACTTGTCTAGGATCATACTAGGATCACCTTGAGCATCAAGGCTATCACCTTTACTTCCGTTGCACTAAAAATTAAAAAAGGCTAAAACTTGGCGTAGCGTCCATTCACCCCCCTCTTGTTCGCTACGATCCATTCATCGCGCCATCCAAAAAAAAGAACCATCGCCGCCGTGCTGGACCGGTCCCTAGTGTCCCCTTTTTCTTCTCTGGTGGCGGTGGACGGTTCCTTCTCAGAGGCAATGGGTTATTAGGTGAGTGATTTCGAAACCCTGCACAACTCCTTTCCACTACTTATCGTGGGCGCTTTTCGGAGGGGATTTGATCGTAGTCGCCTAACCTAGATTGCGGGTGGATAAACAAGGGCAACGAGATGGACCCACCAGAGTCTACTGATAATAGGTAAATGCATTGTTGTTTCCTTGAATTTGAATCTGATTTGGTCTTCATTTAATTCCGCCACCTCACTGTCAAATTCAAAGCAGAGTCGATGTTGTGGGGAGCCACTTCCAGTTCACTATCAAATTCTTTCCATCTAAGGTGAAGCTAGATGATGGTAGCATGCGGTACATCAAGAGAGATAAAATTGTAAGTTGGGAGGTTGAATTTGCATAGATTTATCCACAAGAGCTGCATACAATGGAACAAAAGGCCGTGAAGAATGTGGTGTAGAAGCTTGGAGAGAGTACTCTTGGGGGGTCCAGAGCAAGAACTAGCATTGTTAAGGTGTGAATATTGGAATGCGAGTATGTGAGAATTGAGAACAGAGAGGAGATGGTTGATGAAATTGGCAAACAAAAAGGTTGGACAAGCAAAGAGGTTATTTTTATGTAGAGATCGTTGATCTGAATTCACATTTGAAGGTTGGATATGTCCCCTCAAAGTTGGTTTCACAGATGGAAAATGATCATTGGACTTCACGGAAGGTAGAGAATGGAGAGGAGATGGCATAGGGGAAGGCCTCTCAATCAACATCTCCATCATACCCAATATCAGCACCATCTCCATCTCCAAGATCCACCTCGTTCCTCTCATAGTTTGTTGTTGATTGAATTCTAGATATTGTTTAAGTGTTATTTGCATGATTGTGATTGGCAGCTTGTCTTTACTTGGTGGTGAAGTCATATTTTTCAGATTGTGTTGTAATCCATATGCCACTGATCCATATCGTTTCACCGTTGTGGGTAGTAACCCATGTTCCTGAGAGCATAGGATAAATTGACTATGATTTCTATATAGTATGCAATGAGTATTTTGTCAAGTTCTAATCTTTTATGTGGTTCTGTGATGGTGTATGCGAACGTCGGGTGTATATCACATTATTACTTCACCTATATGGGCTCATTTGGATATCACAACTATTGTTACACTCCTAAAAGGCTAAAGTATGCAATATATATGATGTTGTTGTTGTTTTCTCCACTTACTGACAAAATGGCATTTTTTTTTCAGGAGAAAACATGTAGTTTAGCCCCTTGTTGTTGAAGACGGCTAGAAAACATAAAAGGCAATACTTGATGGATTTAGCAAAAATATAAGTTTGCAGGTCATGTTTTGTGGCGATCAAATAGTGCAAAATGAGCCAGTTCTGAATGTTGCAATGGAAACAAAAGATGATGTGGAAGTTGAAGTGGAATCATTTCTAGTTCTTGATGTTGTGCTTCCAAAAGAGCCAGTTGTGCCGCAAAATGAAATTGTTTTGGATGTTGTGCAAACTTAAGCTATTCCAGCTAGAAAAGAGACAATTTTGGATCTTGTGCAAACTGAAGCTATACAAGCATTTGAGGTGCAAAGCTAATCTAGCTCTAGGCCATTCTATGGGGAGTCCGAATGATAGTGAAGCAAACAGAACCAAGAGCTTGGCTCTTCTTCTTGGTGCAGAATTAAAAACAAGCAGCCGTAAGATGAAGAAGAAGAAATCGAGTGGTAATAAGTAGAAGTTAACTAAACTTGTGTGATGGAATTTGATTCATGAAAACTTGTGTGAAGAAGTTATTTGTACTTTGATTCGTGAAAATTTGATTGTGGTGTAATAATGCTATTTGTACTTTGATGCCATATTTGAGCCAAAATTCAAAATTCAATCAATAATGTTGTTTGTACTTTTCTCTATTTGTATTGTCCTTTCAATCAATAATCTTGAGCCACTGACACCCATGGACAGATTGAGAAGGGCATCAACACATAAGCGGAGAGCCTCTGGATCAGTAGGAGTGTGTAAACCTGGCCAGTATTTCACAAACACGACATTGTAGCAAATTAGATCAACATGAGATTTAGTTACAATCCTTTCAAAACAAGCTTTGTTGTGAAATTTACGGAGAACCAATAGCACTCTCCACCATGTTGCATACAAATTTGGCTGCTGAGCAACAGCCAGAAATTTCCAGTCCATTTGTGTTTCAACATGTTCTCCTTAGTGGAAAGACCAAAGCCAGATCTTGATTTTTGGAGGGAGTTTACTTTTCACTGATGTTTAAAGGATCTATCCAATCCATTAGTGCACAAATGCTGGTACATATTGGCCACACTTTATTTTTCATTTTTTGCCCACTTCGAGAACGGCGTGTCCTCCACATCAGTGAGAGTGATATGATTGAGTATGCCAACGAGCCTATCCATTTTCTCATGCAAACCAACTATTAGCCATCTCCTGAAAGAAAATCTCCATCCAAGATTGTATGCTGCAACTACAAAACTATTTGTTCATTGCAGATATTGAAGAGCTCCAAGAATTTCTACTTCAAAAGACAATGTCCACTCTAGGCATCTTTCCAGAAACTGGTTTTCATGCCATTGGCAACAAGCATTTTTCTACCACACAAATACAAATCTCTAACATGAATTGTAACAGAGAAGAGATGAAAATCCCCAACCCTGTGAAATCTTCCAGGCCTAGCCTAGCTTTACCTTTTGGTTTGTAAATCCATTTCCACTTAACATAGTGGTATTTTCTCTTGTTGGCACTACTAGCCCACAAAAGGGATATGATTTGTTTGTCAATTTTTTCAATTGTTGACTTGTTCAACAGTCTCACAGACATTTGGTATGCAACAACATTGGACAAGCAAGAATCAATTTTTGTCACTCTACCACCAATGAAAAAACAATTGTGCTATAATCTCTTTGTAAAAACCATTTTCTGAATCTCTGTTGCCATCAGGATTTTTCATTTTCATAGATTTGCATCAGCTTCTTCTCTATCTAGGATTTCCTAAGCAATAGTTCATTGGTGAGACAACTAAGTTCTTCTGTGGCTTCTAATCAGCGAGCTCCTAGGTAAAGTCTTTCTTTTTTCATTTTTCAAATTGTCCTGTAAGATTTGTACCCAACATTTCAGGTCATTATTCACTCTTCTCAATCCGCATAACTTCCAGACTGTATTTTTTTTTCCTCAGACAGGTTGCACCCATTTTTTTTATACTCTCATAAGGAAGTCTTTTTTCCTTGAGCCACTTTTTTCTCAAATCTGAACTCTTACTTTTTTTCTCCCACTCTTTCATGCATAGTGTTCAAAATACTGTGATCTGAAACATCTCTTGAGAGTTTATGAACGGGACAATGTCTCGACCCAAGCGCACAACCTTAACATGTACTAGTATATATACATAAGAACATGAAGGAAGTTGGTATCTCGACTTTTCTTTTGGAAATGGGGAGTTACACCGGACTTAATCAGTTATAATTGTGTACAAAAGCATGCAGCTAGCATGACCTCTCGTCCACCACCAACAAATTCATGGGTGATCAGGAGCTTGTCAACTCCTCCGAGTACCTTCTCATCTTCTCCGGCGCGTAGAACCCGTCCTGCCGGACACCGGCTGGGCGGTCCGGCCGTAGAGCGTGGTACCTGCTCCCCTCCCGCCCGAACGACGCACCGACATCGCTCTTCGACCTCAGCAGCTGAGCCTCGGCCGGCAGCCCCGCCACGGCCGGCTCCGCCGCCGTCTCCCCGCCGCGCGCATGGGCGCGGGAGTCCCGGGTCGTCACGCTGCTCAGCGGGGTTCGCTCGCACGACGACAGTGGCGTGCTCTCGTAGGAGCTATCTCCGCCGAACGCGTCGTGGCTGGAGGACAGCCACCGCAGGGCCTTCTCGACATGCTCGTCGTTGGGCACCTTGATGCTCTTGCGGTCATGGCCGTGGCCTTGGCCCTTTTTGCTGCTCGCCAGCAGCTTCTTGATGTTCTTCAGAAACTTGAGCTTACCATGCCCGGCCCGTTTCTCCGGCGCGGAGGCGGCAGTGGTCGCCGACACGCCCGGACTCCTCCCTGGCTCGTCGTGACCTCCGCGCCGCTGGCGATCTTCGCCGTCGCCGTATAGCGACTCGTTGAGCGGCGATAAGAGCGAGGGGTCGAGGCCGAGGTTGCCGTACCGTAGCATGAGCTCCTTGGCCTTCTCGCTGGAGCGGTAGCTCATGCTCTTGCTCAGCTCCATGGCCGACGACATGCCGGCGCCGGCGCCGTCCTGATCTTGTTGGGCGGAAGAGGACTGGTGGTCATTGCCACGGAGGTCGTGGCGGAGGCATGCGTTGACCCACTTGAGGTAGACAAGCTCCTCGACGTGCGCGCAGTGGTCGCTGTGCAGCTGCTCGATCTGCCTCGTCAACCTCTCGTTCGTCTCCCTTAGGTAGCTAGCCTCATCACCATTGTCCTCCTGAGAAAGAAACAGAGGGGCCGGATTAGCTTTAGAATTCCTGCTACTCCAACAAGATTAATTATAGCATGTTTAGGCAAATAAAGAAGAAAATTTTGCGAACGCTGAAGTTTGAGTAGCACATCGCAAAGCTTTTCTAGACAACAAAATGTATAGGGAGGAAATGTTCTCAAAAGAAAGTGGACACCTTATGCCGTTATGCGCATGCTTCATTTTTCAGTTTTCAGAGGGGCCGGGAGAAAGTGACAGATACTATGGTAAAGTTTACCAACAAATGTGAATTCTCCACCTTTTCCGTGGGCAATTCGCCGATTGGCTGCTATACCTCCAGAACTGTTTTTATTTTTTGAACAGGGGCGGTCCCCAAGGAAATGAAGCAACTTACTACTATAACTTTCAAAATATAAGACGTTTTGGTAGGCTAAAACAGAATACATTTTATGTTTTGGAACGGAGTTAGCATTTCACATGGTTTGCAAAGGTATTTTGAGTAAAGACTGAGAAACTTGTGCACAAACATGTTCGCAAGTTTCATAATATTGAGTTTCAGCGCACCAAATACTCCGTACGTAAGGTATATATAAAATGTTGTAGTTTGGGACATCATGTCAAAGCTGACATAAACTAATTCTCATCTTATGGTTCATTGCACCACGCAAGCATACGCAGATCAAATAACAAATCAATAATTTAAAAGGTTCCCAACATGACCTTTAGCATGAGAATAACTAATCAGAGATGCTGAAGGCTTTGCCTAAGAAAAAGGAGGGATGGGGAAGGCTAATTTGTTGGAGCAACCCAAGTCAAATTAAAGCTGTGACAGCGGCATATAACAATTCAGAAATTTCAGCCGCCAGTTTATCCCAAACCACTGGAGACGCCAAAGGTCATTTTACCAACAAAACTGCAAACCGGCAAGAGAAAGCAAGCTCTCTTAGCACCTTTCTTATCTAATATAGATCGAGTTGTCCAAGTAGGCATAAAACAATTTTCTAATGCGATATATTTTAATGTATTTGACACTTCTAAGACGACTGAAAAAATGTTGATTTTTATGCCGACCTAGTTGCACATTTTGGTACCTACAGTTGGCTGTAGAGGTGAACAGTTGCAGATAATTTAAAAAAATGTGTAACTGTTTTTGTTGTTGTTGGATACATAACTCTGAACAACAAAAATGACATGTAACAGTGCTAAAATGCAAGCAAAATGGTGGAGATAGTGCATTGGAATGTAGAACTAAGAACACGATTACCTCGTGAACCAAACTGACAGAGGTGGCAAGCTGCTCTGCATCCTGCAGCCTTAGAGCAAGCTCCCTGTTCTCCTCCTGCAGCACGGCGTTCGCCTTCCGGAGAGATGCCGCCTCCGCCGCCAGCGCCTTCTCCCTCTCCTCGTCGTTCTTTTCGAGCTCCTTCACCCTCTCCCGGAGCGCTGCCGCCTCGCGCTGGGCCTCCTCCCGCTCGACCTGTACCCTCTCCTTGAGCGACCGCACCTTCTCCTTGGCGCGGCCCAGCTGTGCCCGGACGGCATCCAGCTCCGACGTCTGCGCCTCGAGCCTCTCGTTCTCCTCACACAGCGACAAGACCTTGAGCTCCAGATGTCGCGCCTCCACGGCGGCGACGCCGAGGCGGTTCTCGAGCTCCCGAACGGTAGCCTCCTGCTCCCTGAGGTCGTCCAGTTCCATGAGCTGGAGCTCCAGCCTCTGCTCCCGCTCCACGAGAGACAGCCAGAGCTCCTTGAACTGGTCGACCTCCTCACGCTCTTTCTCCGATTGTTTCTTCTCCGATTCGCCGTCAGAGCTTGCTGATCCTGCTGCCACGTGGGGTGGCATAGTCTGAACTCTTGCCACAAGAATCGGCTCGTCGTCCCCGGCGCCGATCGACGCGCCGTGAATCACGTTTTCCGGATATTCATCCTTGGGTGCCAAGGACAGGAAATTAGACATAGCACGATCGCATCAAGATTCAAGAAATGAGAGTTGCAGGCCTAGGATCACAACTTACATTGGATGCTAGAATTCGAAGTCCATCGCCCGGCGCAGGCAGAGCACGAGGTCTAGTTGCTACAGACAAATTGATGGAAATCAAGTCGTGTGTAAGACTAACAAGAGCTCTAAAGCATGAAAAGACAAGCTGCTTACCGGAATTTGGCTTATCTACAGCAGAAGCAGCCAGACGTCGCCGGCGATGACGGCGAGGCTGCTGATCGGACACGAAGCGCGCGGCCAAGTAAACAGCAACGGCGGCGGCGACCACCGCGGATTCATGAGGCGGTCTGCCCTGGCTGCTGTTCTCGGTCCAGCCAAGGAGGCGGCTGATGAGCGCGGAAGCAGGGAGGCCGACCAGAGCACGATCAAAGGCCGCCCGCATGGGATCAAACCGGAGAGAGAATCCGAGGCCAGCTCCTCCATTCGCCATCTCCCGTGTGACTTCAAGCATCCTCTGCTCGCCAATTCGCCATGCCCAGGGCCAGGGGGCACCGAAGCAGCGACCTTGGGGGGAAGGAGGAGGCCCCATGGGGTATATATGTCAAAGAAGACCCATTTTGGTCAAAACAAAAAAGAATGGTTGAGGAATCGGTGCGGGGAGATAAAATTTAAGATTTGATTCCTTGTTGCTTGGATGTGGAAGGTGGCTAAAGAGAAGAAAGCATCAAAGTGGCCCAGGCGAAGGTGCAAAAGCAGAGGCCAGTGTCCGTTGAGTCTTGATCTCTTCTTCTACATTGAGATGATGCGTGCGCGATGTGGAATTATCAAAGAGTACACTACCTCGTGCGCACGCCGATGAAATGGGGGTTGAATTGGTGCTTGGAATTGGTTTGCTGCGTGATGCGGAATTATCAAAGTTTTCGTGAATTAGTTGTTTCTAGAAAAGCGTGTCGTGTATTTTCAGTCGTCTGGGAATAAGACGAATAGTGTATATATAGGTGTTGAAGATATTAGTGCGTCATGGTGTTATCCAGCGGTGGCAAAACCATGTTCTACATACCATGGATGGTGGACCGTTGGCAGCAGAACCATGAGCGTACTTTGACGTATAGCATGAATGGCGATTTTCATTTGCCGGCACTGCTAAGCTTGTTTGACATTACGTGGTGACTCGATAATTATGAGTGATATCATTGACGTGATCACCGAGCTATCATTTGCCTTTCTAGAACGTGAAAAGAACCATGATCGATGTTCTCCATCAGCAATCATATCATGTGTTGCACAAGTAGCAGAAGTTTTGCCAAAAAAGACCACTTGCCCCACTGAATTGCTAGAAAGGATCACCTGTAAACGGAATTGCCAAAAAAGACCACCCTATACGTGGCGGCAGGACCCCCAGGCGACACGTGGTGACATGCCGCCGTGTGCCATGGCGGCAGGACCTGCCGTCGGCATGGGTGGTGGCACGTTACGCCAGCGCGACGCCGTTAGCCGACCGGCGCGGGAAACAGCACGGTGGTGGGACATGCAACCACACCGTGTGGAGGCATGCTGACGTGGCGGCGCACCTTGCGTGGCCGGCGCGGGAAACGACGCGGTGGTGGGCCATGCCGCCACACCGTGTGGAGGCATGTTGATCTGGCGGAGCACCTCGCGAGGCCGGTGTGCCGGCGTGCCGCCACACTGAAGGTGGTCCTTTTTATCAATTATTTTCAGAGGTGGTTCTGGCAATTCAGTGGGGCAAGTGGTCCTTTTTGGCAAAACTTCCAAGTAGCGCAAGCGTGCCAAGCGAACAACCGAAGGATTAATGTTATTCTCTAATTCTCAATTGAATAGAAACTAACTTACTTATCGTTTAGACGATATCATCTATATCAACTGAAACTCATATTGCAACTTATAACTTGGCACGAATCACAAAATAAATTTAATCGCACATGCCACTTTTCAGTTGCAACCAGCTCATTTGCAATTGAAGAAAATCTCGATTGCAATATATCCTATCACTCATATGTACACGAATCTCAAAGCAATTTCCACAATGTAGAACTTAGTTGAGCACTAAGCTAATCACAAGTTCAAATTATTTCACCCTCACTTAAAATTGGCATAACTTTTCCACTTTTTTGTTTTGACCAGGTGATCTCTAAGTTGTATGGACAACGGCGGGACTTGTGTCGTCCGAGTAACCTTTGAACAGTTACAATAGCTGCACAAACATGTGCCTAAAAACAAAACAAAAATCCCTAACATCTACGACACTGATAAGTGAGCCATATCGCATCACGCAAAACATTCAGCCAAGACAAATAGTTGGTTCGACTTTACTTGTACACACCGATGATCTAGAGTAAAGTACATGTCGTGTAACTGAACTTGTCACTGGTGTTCGATCATGTCATCGTACATATGAAATATGCGATTACTTGCGCACATGGGTGATGTATTGGATTGCTCGCAATGTCCTCATCATCTCCCCTCTCCCCTTCAAAAGGCGTCGACCTCGACGCTCCAAGGTCTTCTCCATCATACGGTGTCAAATCAACAACATTGAAAGAATTACTAACACCAAACTTATTAGTTGGAAGATCTATAGCATATGCATTGTCATTGATCTTGGCAAGTACTTTGTAAGGACCAGCACCACGAGGAAGCAACTTGGACTTCCGTAGCTTGGGAAACTTGTCCTTGCGAAAATGAACCTAGACCATATCACCAGGTTTGAACAACATCTCCTTGTGCTTCTTGTTGACTCTTGCATCATTGTTCTTGCCTTTCTTCTCAATCCGCTCTTTAGTCTTCTCATGTATCTTTCATACAAAATCTGCCCTCGTCGATGCCTCCATATTGACTCGCTCATGTATGGGTAGAGGCAACAAGTCAAGTGGAGTAATGGATTTGAAACCATACACCACCTCAAACGGACATAGCTGTGTGGTAGAATGTACCACCCTGTTATAAGCGAACTCAACATGCGGCAAATAATCTTCCCACTCTCGCAAGTTCTTCTTCATCATGGATCTCAATAGTTGTGACAATGTTCTATTCACCACCTCAGTTTGACCGTCGGTTTGGGGATGACAAATAGTGCTGAAAAGTAGCTTCGTCCCCAGCTTTCTCCAAAGTGTCTTCCAGAAGTCACTATGAACAATTGGGGCTTCAGTGACGGTATGGGGCTGACGTTTGAGAAATCCGTCAGCGAATGTCTTCTGCTGTGACGGTGTCGCGTTTTCGCGTCACAGGTGGCGTTTTGGGCCGCTCGGCCCAAAAAAATAGTGACGGGCGAGCTCCAAATATCAACGATTGTGCAGAAATGAGCGTCGCAGGAGGTGGGCGGCCCGAACTGCGGAGTCAGCAGGAGGGTCGTCACAAGAGCTGGGCTTCGGGCCGGTGGACACACCTGACCCACACTCTGCACGCTTCTGTTCACGTACTTTTCTTCCCACACAACAGTCCAAGGCCAACAACACTGGGACCCATATTTGTAAGGGGAGACAGCCACTATCAGCACATATGTACCTGGCCTACAGCACTCAGGCCCACATGTCAGATACCGACACAATCCTCCTGCTTGGGGCCACCCGTTCCGACAGCCTCCAGGCATGCAAAGTGGACCAGACCTGTCAGTACCACCAACATGGGCTCCACATGTCAGTTGCCATGCCAAAAAAAAATGTGCACGTGTGAGCACAAGTGTCTGCCTGCCGTCAATTCTGAACGCATGGCCCCGTAGGTCAGAGCCTGGTGCGCCTACATAATATGTCGGGCCTATGTGGGTCCCTAGTGGGCCCGTATGTTATTGATAGGTGGGACCGCATGTCAGAGCTTGCTAGGCGTACATACTTTGTCGGTCCTACATGGGTCCCAGGTGCCATTCCCATTGGGTCCACATGGATATGTATCAATTCTCTACGTGTGGCCCCGCATGCCAGAGCTTGGTGGGCCTACATAATATGTTGAGCCTATGTGGGTCCCTGGTGCCATTCCAATTGGGCCCATGGGTACAAAATAAGCAGGTTTGATGACAACGAAGGCTCATTTCGTAAAACTATTTTGGGATGGGCTGCTGAAGGCCTATTTGTATTGGGTGGGGGCTACCTCTGGATCTTTTGGGCCAGATTTAGGTGTGGACAAATACTTCATTGACTCTGGGAACATCACTCAGTCTAGAACATGGTTCTACTGGACCCAGTTAGCAGGCTTTGTCTTCTTTCTCAGTAGCAGGCCTTGGCCGAACGAGTTGTTTACCCGTGTGCCCCATCTCGTGAAAGCGGCGGGAGACAGCTTGAAAAAAACACAGTGTCCGCGCCTTACAAACAGTATTTGGCAGGAGGGGAGTTCGCCAAATTATATAGTTCACGGTTCACCACATTGTTTTGTTCACGGCGGGAGAATAGGTAGGGACAGTGAGCTAAGTAGATCCATTGCCGGCCGCGCCGCCGTATCACTTTGACGCTCTCTGGCACGCGAGAGCGGATCTATCGCCGTCGCCCGCCATGGCGTGCACCTCTTGACTGTCGCCAGACTACCCCCCGACAAATCTCTGTTTTCGCTCTCCGGCAGCCACAGTAAGTCCCTAGCATATAGTTCCTCGATCCATTCTTTATGGAGTAGTATATTACTGCACTCCCTCTATGCCAAAATATTTATTAGATTTTTGAAGTCAAACAAGGTGAACTTTGACCAAATTTATGCCAAAAACTATCAACATTTAGAGTCTCAAATTAACACAATCGTATCCATCATAAAGTATATTTTAATACGGTCTAGATTATGTATGTAGATATATATAATTTTATCAATAAACTTCTGACATGTGAAGCGTTCTAACAGTATGAACATTAATTGTTGACCAGATGGATAGAAGATGGGTGATGAATGGTATACTATTTACACCCAGATATATACGTAGCTGGTGTGAATAGTTTTGTGGACTTCATCAGTGCTAGATACAGTCCTACTGAACTCATATACTGCCTCTGTAACTTGTGATGTAATCAGTTTCACAGACCTCAGCATCTTGTGTCGGCAATACTTGTTAGTAAACGGAATAACTTCAACCTATAGTCGGTGGATATATCATAAAGAAGATGCTGATGCAGTTATTATTGAAGGTGATGTCACAGTGCATTGTCCTTTCAATGCACGATTAGATGACTTACTGATACGTCTCAAACGTATCTATAATTTTATGACAATACTCACATGTTTTATACACACTTTACATCATTTATACGCATTTTCCGGCACTAACCTATTAACGAGATGCCGAAGCGTCAGTTCCTGTTTTGTGCTGTTTTTGGTTTCAGAAATCCTACACAGGAAATATTCTCGGAATTGGACGAAACGAATGCCCAGGGACTTATTTTTCCACGGAGCTTCCAGAAGACCGAAGGAGATACGAAGTGGGGCCACGAGGTGGCGACACCACAAGGCAGCGCGGCCAAGGGGGGGGGGGCCGCGCTGCCCTATGGTGTGGGCCCCTCGTGTGCCCCCCGACTCTGCCCTTCCGCCTGCTTATACTCTCCGTTGCGAAAACCCTATTACCGAGAACCACGATACGGAAAAAGTTCCAGAGACGCCGCCGGCGCCAATCCCATCTCGGGGGATTCAGGAGATCGCCTCCGGCACCCTACCGGAGAGGGGAATCATCTCCCGGAGGACTCTACATCACCATGATCGCCTCCGGACTGATGTGTGAGTAGTTCATCCTTGGACTATGGGTCCATAGCAGTAGCTAAATGGTTGTCTTCTCCTCTTGTGCTATCATGTTAGATCTTGTGAGCTGCCTATCATGATCAAGATCGTCTATTTGTAATGCTACATGTTGTGTTTGTTGGGATCCGATGAATATGGAATACAATGTCAAGTTGATTATTGATCTATCATATATGTGTTGTTTATGTTCTTGCATGCTCTCCGTTGCTAGTAGAGGCTCTGGCCAAGTTGATACTTGTAACTCCAAGAGGGAGTATTTATGCTCGATAGTGGGCGGGCATCCTTGACGTCGCCGGCGAGCGGACGGTGTCTGCGCTCGTGCAGCGCCTCTACTCCATGGACTTCATCAACGACAACGCGGGCTGCTTCACCAACGGCGGCATCTTCCCCAAGAACGGCCGCGTCATCGAGTTCGGCAGCCACCGCGTCTACTTCGGCACTGTCCCCGTGCGCCAGCGCCTCTCGCCGGTGCTGGTGGCGTCGGACCCGCCAAGGTGGCTCTGTGCTGGCCGCGCTGCCGGCAGCGTGGAGGTAATGATGGCTGGCGCGGTCGGCGCGCAGCAAGGAAGCTGTGGATGAAGGTGCTGGCCGTGCGGCATCGACCCGCCCGGCCAAGCCACCGCTGGAGCGCGACGCAGGCGCTGCGGGAGCATCTTCCGCACCACCGGAGACACAGCTTCAAACGGCGATGAACATGCTGGCGACGCCCATCGCGCAGAACATCGACCCGGCAGCGGCTCAGGAGGAGCTGGAGGCGCAACGCCAGAAGCTGCTCGCGAACGGCACCGACATCGTCCGGGCGCAGCGCGAGCTGAACCTAACCCTACGTGAGTATAACGCTGCCCATGGCTTTGCTTCAGTTAGCGCTCAGGCTGCTAGGATGCCGGAAAACCGGCTTAAGGCTCGCAATCTAGATCAGGATTTGCGTAAGGAAGTTCTTGCCGGCAAAAGTACCTCTGCATCTGTGAGCATCGTAGAGAAACCTAAGTACAATAGCCCGGATAAAACCATAAAAGCTGCTAAGGCTGCAGTAGAGCTGTGTGAATCGCTTTCTGGAGAAGCTTTGGCAAAACAGCAAGAGCGTGTTACAGAGTTGCTAGAAACCATCGAGCAGCAGAATGCTGAGTGATACGTCCCAAACGTATCTGTAATTTCTTATGTTCCATGCTACTTTTATGATGATACTCACATGTTTTATACACATTATATGTCATTATTATGCATTTTCCGGCACTAACCTATTGACGAGATGCCGAAGAGCCAGTTGTTGTTTTCTGCTGTTTTTGGTTTCAGAAATCCTAGTAAGGAAATATTCTTGGAATTGGACGAAATCAACGCCCAGGAGCCTATTTTTCCACGAAGCTTCCAGAAGACCGGAGGAGATACGAAGTGGGGCCACGGGGTGCCGCCACACTAGAGCGGCGCGGCCTAGAGGGGGCCCGCGCGGCCCTAGCGTGTGGGGCCTCCGTGACGCCTCCTGACCTGCCATTCCGCCTACTTAAAGCATTCGTCGCGAAACCCCCAGTACCGAGAGCCACGATACGGAAAACCTTCCAGAGACGCCGCCGCCGCCAATCCCATCTTGGGGGATTCAGGAGATCGCATCCGGCACCCTGCCGGAGAGGGGAATCATCTCCCGGAGGTCTCTTAATCGCCATGATCGCCTCCGGATCGATGTGTGAGTAGTCCACCCCTGCACTATGGGTCCATAGCAGTAGCTAGATGGTTGTCTTCTCCTCATTGTGCTATCATGTTAGATCTTGTGAGCTGCCTATCATGATCAAGATCATCTATTTGTAATCCTACATGTTGTATTTGTTGGGATCCGATGAATATTGAATACTATGTCAAGTTGATTATCAATCTATCATATATGTTGTTTATGTTCTTGCATGCTCTCCGTTGCTAGTAGAGGCTCTGGCCAAGTTGATACTTGTGACTCCAAGAGGGAGTATTTATGCTCGATAGTGCGTTCATGCCTCCATTAAATGCGGGACGATGACGAGAAAGTTCTAAGGTTGTGGATTTGCTCGTTGCCACTAGGGATAAAACATCGATGCTTTGTCTAAGGATATTTGTGTTGATTACATTACGCACCATACTTAATGCAATTGTCTGTTGTTTGCAACTTAATACCGGAAGGGGTTCGGATGATAACCTAAAAGTGGACTTTTTAGGCATAGATGCATGCTGGATAGCGGTCTATGTACTTTGTCGTAATTCCCTGATTAAATCTCATAGTACTCATCATGATATATGTATGTGCATTGTTATGCCTTCTTTATTTATCAATTGCCCAACTGTAATTTGTTCACCCAACATCTGTTTATCTTATGGGAGAGACACCACTAGTGAACTGTGGACTCCGGTCCAATTCTTTACATCTGAAATACAATCTATTGCAATTGTTCTTTACTGTTCTTCGCAAACAATCATCATCATCCACACTATACATCTAATCCTTTGTTTACGAAGCAAGCCGGTGAGATTGACAACCTCACCGTTATGTTGGGGCAAAGTACTTTGATTGTGTTGTGCGGGTTCCACGTTGGCGCCGGAATCCCTGGTGTTGCGCCGCACTACACTCCGCCACCAACAACCTTCATGTGCTCCTTGACTCCTACTGGTTCGATAACCTTGGTTTCTTACTGAGGGAAAACTTGCTGCTGTGCGCATCACACCTTCCTCTTGGGGTTCCCGTCGGACGTGTGTCTTACACGCCATCACTGAGCAGCTTGCTAAGCTGAACAAGGATGTGGCTTCAAAATCCGCGCGTTCAACAAAAAATGCCGGAAGCAAGTCCCATGGGCAGGCATCGTCCCCCCATCCGGATAGAAGAAAAGAAAAAGAGATGAATGCGCAGCAGATGACTGTGTATGATCCGGTCCTTGCCGGAAAACAACAAGCCGGGCAACACGATGCCGGTAGGAAAAGCCAAGGGGCAGATCGAGGCTACGCCAAAGGAGGCTATGCCGGAAACAATCATGCCGGTAGATATGAAACCGGGCAAAATTATCGAGCTGCAAGGGCAACGTATGAAGAGGAGGAAATGCTTCCCCCGAGGTACCGGCAGGCAAGGGCCGCGGTACCAGAACATTACGATGAAGCTGATTCGACAAGACTTACGGCACACCGGAACCCATTGGGAGAACGCGTGGGAGAAAGACACCTGCCAGAACGGGATGCGAGGCACCATCTGGATAGAGTGTATTTGTCAGAAATGATCGAGGCAGAAGGTCCTCCGGGTCCAAAATGCTTTGGTCCAAGGATCATGAAAGAGGAACCACCAGTTCGCAATTTCCAGTTGCCCCGTGACACAAAAACATATGATGGCACCACTAAGCCGGAAGATTGGCTCGCGGATTACGTGACCGCGGTATACGTCGCTGGTGGTGGAGGAACCGTAACTGGAGGAGGAAACCGGCGTTGGGCCGTGAGAATTGTACCATCATTCCTGGTGGGACCGGCACGAATCTGGCTGAACAACTTGCCGGCAAGAAACATAAACGGTTGGTTGGACTTTGAGGAAGCTTTTGTGAGTAATTTCAGCAGCACATACCGGAGGCCCAACGAGGCCTCGGCGGCTCGCCTTGTGCGTGCGGCGCCCACATGAAACGGAGCCGGGATTACCCGACCCGGTGGAACTCCACGAGAAACTCCTGCGAGGGGGTGATAGAGGCGCAAGCCATTGCTTGGTTTTGCAATGGATGCCGCAGAGGTTCGCCGTTGTGGCAAAAGCTGCAGCGGAACATGCCGGTAACTCTGGCGGAGATGATACGCGTGGCAGATAGCTATGCATTGGGAGACCCAATGCAACCGGCGTTACAAGCTGAGCCGGAACAATCAAACCCGCCTCAGCAGCGCCAAGAGAAACACCGGGATAACCGGCACAACAAGAGAAGGGAAGAATTCCCGGATCGAAGGTACGGTCCGCAGCAAGTTGCTGCTGTACAAGATAACTCTGATGCCAGCGGCAGCCAGAGGTAGAAAACCGGATCACAGCCATGGGCGGGTCCTAAGAAACAATGGGTCGAAAAGAAACCCTGGGGCCAGAAAAAGAATTGGTAGGAACCTGTGAAATATACCATGTAAGCCGCGATGGATCAACCTTGCCGATGGCACACTCCGAATCCGGCTCACCCGTCGAATCATCTGACGAAGGACTGTTCTTGGACCAAGTACTTAATGCTCAAGGGAGCAGTAAAAGATGTGCAAGCACAAGGCTGTACCACGATACTACCACCATCTCAAGATATGCTACATCAGCATCAATTACCACCACCACCACCGCTTACCGGAGCAAATGCTCTACCGGTACAGCCTCAGCCAAACAGGCAGTAGTACCAGCAAGTCCATCAGGTGGGAGAAGGCAATGGCCAACCACCTCCACCGGTGATGTCTACGGGTGCTTCTATTCTTGTAGACAGTGTTGGTCCTCCAAGAGCAGAGGTTTGTAGAACAGCAGCAAGTTTCGCTTAAGTGGATCACCCAAGGTTTATCGAACTCAGGGAGGAAGAGGTCAAAGATATCCCTCTCATGCAACCCTGCAACCACAAAGCAAGAAGTCTCTTGTGTCCCCAACACACCTAATAGGTGCACTAGTTCGGGGAAGAGATAGTTAAATACATGTGGTATGAATGAATATGAGCAGTAGTAACGGCACCAGAAAAGTGCTTGCTGGCGTGCAGTTGATGGTATTAATATTGCAGGAAGTAAAGATGCGGTAAAACGAGTAAACAAGCAGCGATAGCGATATTTAGGAACAAGGCCTAGGGATCATACTTTCACTAGTGGACACTCTCAACATTGATCACATAACGGAATAAATAGATAGATGCTAGACTCTACACTCTCTTGTTGGATGATGAACACCACTAATCGTGTAGGATTACACGAACCCTCAATGCCGGAGTTAACAAGCTCCACAATATTCAATGTTCATGTTTAAATAACCTTAGAGTGCATGACGGATCAACATAACCAAACCAAGTACTAACATAGCATGCACACTTGTCACCTTCACACTACGAAAGGAGGAATAGATCACATCAATACTATCATAGCAATAGTTAACTTCATAATCTACAAGAGATCACAATCATAGCCCACGCCAAGTACTACACGATGCACACACTGTCACCATTACACCGTGCAGGAGGAATAAACTACTTTAGTAACATCACTAGAGTAGCACACAGATAAATTGTGATACAAAACACATTGCAATCATAAAGAGATATAAGTAAGCACTTCACTATGCCATTCATAACAGTGAATAAGTATTATGTGAAATATAGCCTAAGAGACCCACACGGTGCACACACTTGTCACCTTTACACACGTGGGACAAGGAGTCTCCGGAGATCACATAAGTAAAACCCACTTGACTAGCACAATGACATCTAGATTACAAGCATCATCATATGAATCTCAATCATGTAAGGCAGCTCATGAGATTATTGTATTGAAGCACATAGGAGAGAGATTAACCACATAGCTACCGGTACAGCCCCGAGCCTCGATGGAGAACTACTCCCTCCTCATGGGAGACAGCAGCGTTGATGGAGATGGCGGTGGTGTCGATGGAGAAGCCTTCCGGGGGCACTTCCCGTCCCGGCGGCGTGCCGGAACGAGACTCCTGTCCCCGGATCTTGGCTTCGCGATGGCGGCGGCTGCGGAAGGTTTCTCGTACCGTGGCTTTTCCGTATCGAGGTTTTAGGTCAGGGACCTTTATATAGGCGAAGAGGCGGCGTCAGAAGGTCAACGAGGCGACGACACGCTAGGGGGGCGCGGGCCACCCCCAGGCCGCGCCGGCCTACCATCTGGTGGGCCTGTGGCCCCCCTCTGGCCTCTCTCGGGTGTTCTGGATGCTTCCGGGGATTCTAAGATGCTGGGCGTTGATTTCGTCCGATTCCGAGAATATTTCCTTACTAGGATTTCTGAAACCAAAAACAGCAGAAAACAGCAACTAGCTCTTCGGCATCTCGTCAATAGGTTAGTTCCGGAAAACGCATAAATATGACATAATGTATGCATAAAACATGTAGATATCATCAATAATGTGGCATGGAACATAAGAAATTATCGATACGTCGGAGACGTATCGGCATCCCCAAGCTTAGTTCTGCTCGTCCCGAGCGAGTAAACGATAACAAAGATAATTTACGGAGTGACATGCCATCATAACCTTGATCATACTATTGTAAGCATATGTAATGAATGCAGCGATCAAAACAATGGTAATGACATGAGTAAACAAATGAATCATAAAGCAAAGACTTTTCATGAATAGCACTTCAAGACGAGCATCAATAAGTCTTGCATAAGAGTTAACTCATAAAGCAATAAATCAAAGTAAAGGCATTGAAGCAACACAATGGAAGATTAAGTTTCAGCGGTTGCTTTCAACTTGTAACATGTATATCTCATGGATAATTGTCAACATAGAGTAATATAACAAGTGCAATATGCAAGTATGTAGGAATCAATGCACGGTTCACACAAGTGTTTGCTTCTTGAGGTGGAGAGAAATAGGTGAACTGACTCAACAATAAAAGTAAAAGAAAGGTCCTTCAAAGAGGAAAGCATCGATTGCTATATTTGTTCTAGAGCTTTTATTTTGAAAACATAAAGAGAGCATAAAAGTAAAATTTTGAGAGGTGTTTGTTTTTGTCAACGAATGGTAGTGGGCACTCTAACTACCTCATCAACCAGACTTTCAAGAGCGGCTCCCATGAAGGACGTTATCTCTACCAGCAAGGTAGATCATCCCTCTTCTCTTTTGTTTACACATGTACTTTAGTTTAGTTTTTCTTTATTTATGGATGACACTCCTCCCAACCTTTTGCTTACACAAGCCATGGCTAACCGAATCCTCGGGTGCCTTCCAACAATCACATACCATGAAGGAGTGTCTATTTGCAAAATTAAGTTGCTTATCGATGAATCGAGCAAAACATGTGAAGAGAATTATTAATGCAAGTTAATTAATCGGGGCTGGGAACCCCATTGCCGGCTCTTTTTGCAAAATTATTGGATAAGCGGATGAAGCCACTAGTCCATTGTGAAAGTCCGTCGAAGTAAATGACAAGATCGAAAGATAAAACACCACATACTTCCTCATGAGCTATAAAACATTGACACAAATCGAGAGGTGATAAATTTTGAATTATTTAAAGGTAGCACTCAAGCAATTTACTTTGGAATGGCGGAGAAATACCATGTAGTAGGTAGGTATGGTGGACACAAATGGCATAGTGGTTGGCTCAAGGATTTTGGATGCATGAGAAGTATTCCCTCTCGATACAAGGTTTAGGCTAGCAAGGTTATTTGAAACAAACACAAGGATGAACCGGTGCAGCAAAACTCACATAAAAGACATATTGTAAACATTATAAAACTCTACACCGTCTTCTTTGTTGTTCAAAACTCAATACTAGAAATTATCTAGACTTTAGAGAGACCAAATATGCAAACCAAATTTTAGCAAGCTCTATGTATTTCTTCATTAATAGGTGCAAAGTATATGATGCAAGAGCTTAAACATGAGCACAACAATTGCCAAGTATCACATTATCCAAGACATTTTACCAATTACTACATGTAGCATTTTCCGTTTCCAATCACATAACAATTAACGAAGCAGTTTCAACCTTCGCCATGAATATTATGAGCTAAGAACACATGTGTTCATATGAACCAGCGGAGCGTGTCTCTCTCTCACACAAGCATGTATTTATTCAGATAATGAAAATAACAAAACAAAAACAAGAATAAAAGCACAAAGACGCTCCAAGTAAAGTACATAAGATGTGACCGAATAAAAATATAGTTTCAAGAGAAGGAACCTGATAATTTGTCGATGAAGAAGGGGATGCCTTGGGCATCCCCAAGCTTAGACGCTTGAGTCATCTTGAAATATGCAGGGGTGAACCACCGGGGCATCCCCAAGCTTAGAGCTTTCACTCTTCTTGATCATAGTATATCATCCTCCTCTCTTGACCCTTGAAAACTTCCTCCACACCAAACTCGAAACAAACTCATTAGAGGGTTAGTGCATAATTAAAAATTCACATGTTCGAGAGGTGACACAATCATTCTTAACACTTCTGGACATTGCTCAAAGCTACTTGGAAGGTAATGGAACAAAGAAATCCACCCAACACAGCGAAAGAAGCAATGCGAAATAAAAGGCAGAATCTGTCAAAACAGAACGATCCGTAAAGACGAATTTTATTGAGGCACCAGACTTGATCAGATGAAAATGCCCAAATTGAATGAAAGTTGCGTACATATCTGCGGATCACTCACGTAAATTGGCATAATTTTCTCGAGTTACCTACGAGAGAATTAGGCCCAGATTCGTGACGGCAAGAAATGCTGTTTCGCGCAGATAATCCAAATCTAGTATGAACCTTACTATCAAAGACTTTACTTGGCACAATAATGCAACAAAACTAAGATAAGGAGAGGTTGCTACAGTAGTAACAACTTCCAAGACACAAATATAAAACAAAAGTACTGTAGTAAAATAAACACATGGGTTATCTTCGAAGAAGTTCTTTCTTTATAGCCATTAAGATGGGCTCAGCAGTTTTAATGATGCACTCGCAAGAGATAGTAGTTGAAGCAAACGAGAGCATCAAGAGGCAAATTCAAAAAAAAATTAAGTCTAACATGCTTCCTATGCATAGGAATCTTGTAAATAAACAAATTCATGAAGCATAATGCAACAAGCATAGAAAGATAAAACAAGTGCAGCTTCAAGATTTTCAGCACATAGAGAGGCATTTTAGTAATATGAAAATTTCTACAACCATATTTTCCTCTCTCATAATAACTTTCAGTAGCATCATGAGCAAACTCAACAATATAACTATCAAATGAAACATTCTTATCATGAGTCTCATGCATAAAATTATTACTCTCCACATAGGCATAATCAATTTTATTAGTTGTAGTGGGAGCAAATTCAACAAAGTAGCTATCATTATTATTATCATCATCAAATATAGGAGGCATATTGTAATCATAATCAAATTTATCCTCCATAACAGGTGGCACCAAAAGACTACTATCATTATAATCATCATATATGGGAGGCAAAGTATCATCAAAGTAAATTTTCTCCTCAATGCTTGGGGGACTAAAAATATCATGCTCATCAAAGCCAGCTTCCCCAAGCTTAGAATTTTCCATATCATTAGCAACAATGGTTTTCAAAGCGTTCATACTAATATGTTCCATAGGTTTTTTAATTTTCGCATCAAACCATCCATGTCTTAAATCAGGAAATAGAATAAGAAGCTCATTGTTGTCCATTATGCCTAACTAGTGTAAACAAGAAACAAAAAGATGCAATTGCCGGATCTAAAGAAAATAGCTTCGAGTACTTACAACGGCGAAAATAGCTTAGTTGCCGAGATCCGGAGTGTGAGTACCTTTTACCTTTCCTCCCCGACAACGGCGCCAGAAAATAGCTTGATGTCTACGGGTGCTTCTATTCTTGTAGACAGTGTTGGGCCTCCAAGAGCGAGAGGTTTGTAGAACAGCGGCAAGTTTCCCTTAAGTGGATCACCCAAGGTTTATCGAACTCAGGGAGGAAGAGGTCAAAGATATCCCTCTCATGCAACCCTGCAACCACAAAGCAAGAAGTCTCTTGTGTCCCCAACACACCTAATAGGTGCACTAGTTCGGCGAAGAGATAGTTAAATACAGGTGGTATGAATGAATATGAGCAGTAGTAACGGCGCCAGAAAAGTGCTTGCTGGCGTGCAGTTGATGGTATTAATAATGCAGGAAGTAAAGATGCGGTAAAACGAGTAAACAAGCGGCGATAGCGATATTTAGGAACAAGGCCTAGGGATCATACTTTCACTAGTGGACACTCTCAACATTGATCACATAACGAGAATAAATAGATAGATGCTAGACTCTACACTCTCTTGTTGGATGATGACCACCACTAAGCTGTGTAGGATTACACGAACCCTCAATGCCGGAGTTAACAAGCTCCACAATATTCAATGTTCATGTTTAAATAACCTTAGAGTGCATGACGAGATCAACATAACCAAACCAAGTACTAACATAGCATGCACTACTGTCACCTTCACACTACGAAAGGAGGAATAGATCACATCAATACTATCATAGCAATAGTTAACTTCATAATCTACAAGAGATCACAATCATAGCCCACGCCAAGTACTACACGATGCACACCATTGTCACCATTACACCGTGCGGGAGGAATAAACTACTTTAATAACATCACTAGAGTAGCACACGGATAAATTGTGATACAAAACACATTGCAATCATAAAGAGATATAAGTAAGCACTTCACTATGCCATTCATAACGGTGAATAAGTATTACGTGAAATATAGCCTAAGAGACCCACACGGTGCACACACTTGTCACCTTTACACACGTGGGACAAGGAGTCTCCGGAGATCACATAAGTAAAACCCACTTGACTAGCACAATGACATCTAGATTACAAGCATCATCATATGAATCTCAATCATGTAAGGCAGCTCATGAGATTATTGTATTGAAGCACATAGGAGAGAGATTAACCACATAGCTACCGGTACAGCCCCGAGCCTCGATGGAGAACTACTCCCTCCTCATGGGAGACAACGAGCGTTGATGGAGATGGCGGTGGTGTCGATGGAGAAGCCTTCGGGGGCACTTCCCCGTCCGGCGGCGTGCGGAACAGAGACTCCTGTCCCCCAGATCTTGGCTTCGCGATGGCGGCGGCTCTGGAAGGTTTCTCGTACCGTGGCTTTTTCCGTATCGAGGTTTTAGGTCAGGGACCTTTATATAGGAGAAGAGGCGGCGTCAGAAGGTTAACGAGGCGACGACACGCTAGGGGGGCGCGGGCCACCCCCAGGCCGCGCCGGCCTACCATCTGGTGGGCTTGTGGCCCCCCTCTGGCCTCTCTCGGGTGTTCTAGATGCTTCCGGGGATTCTAAGATGCTGGGCGTTGATTTCGTCCGATTCCGAGAATATTTCCTTACTAGGATTTCTGAAACCAAAAACGGCGAAAACGACAACTAGCCCTTCGGCATCTCTTCAATAGGTTAGTTCCGGAAAACGCATAAATATGACATAAAGTATGCATAAAACATGTAGATATCATCAATAATGTGGCATGGAACATAAGAAATTATCGATACGTCGGAGACGTATCAACCGACACCTTTGGGTCGGAACATTTACAAGGATCCGGACGTGTGATGTGTTGTGTTCGTTACTGAGCCAACAAACAGGCAAAGCCTACATCGCCGTTCCATGGAAGTGAACGTTGTGATGCCGACAATAACAAAATACATGTTGTGGTCAGATCAAGAGATCTCCTGGTCGTTCAAGGATCACCCCAAGGTAATGCCTAATCCGGGTGGTTATGCTCTGGTGCTGGACCCAATCATGCAGGGGCCAACAACTCGAGTCAAGTTCAGCGAAGTGCTGATAGACAATGGAAGCAGCATAAACATCATGTACCGGCACACCATGCATACGCTAGGCATAACAGAAAATATGCTTCAGCCAACTCGTACAACTTTCCACGGAATTGTTCCGGGCTTGTCCTGCGCACCAGTGGGAAAAGTCCGGGTGGATGTGTCGTTTGGAGGACGTGACAATTGCCGGGTTGAAAACATTGAGTTCGAGATGGTGGACCTAGATAGTCCTTACCATGCATTGCTGGGGAGACCGGCATTGGCAGCTTTCATGGCCTCGACTCACACGGCCTATCTCAAGATGAAGATGTCGGCACCTCGTGGACCTTTAACTGTGGTGGGAAACTACAAGATTTCGCTGGAAACTGCTTCCGCCGGATCGAACCTGGCGAGTCACTTTGGTGATTGCGAGGAGGAAAAAAGGAGGATGCAAGCTGCGGTTGCGGCGGCTCGATCCTCACAGTTGAGCTTAGCAGCAATGAGTGCAAACTTGGGCACACCGACGTTCAAGCCGAAAAAAGAAACAAAGGACATCGTGCTGGATCCGGCCTACCCTAAGCGTACCGTTCGTATCGGTGCCGGCCTCAGTGAGGCATAGGAAAATGCGCTCGTCAGCTTCCTCCGTGAGAATCGGAATATCTTTGCCTAGTCTACTGATGACTTGGTAGGTGTTCCGAGGGAGCTGGCTGAGCACTCTTTGAATGTCCGGAAGGATGCGAAGCCGGTGCGACAAACTTTACGCCGGTTTGCTGAGGATAGGAGGAAAATCATTGGAGAAGAAGTGACAAAGTTGTTGGTTGCCGGTTTCATCGTGGAAGTGCTGCATGCTGAGTGGCTAGCCAATCCGGTGCTGGTCGAAAAGAAGAAAGATGAGAACCTCGAAGCAAAAGCTCCAAAGGTGTGGCGCATGTGCATCGACTACACCAACCTGAACAAAGCTTGCCCAAAAGATCCTTTCCCCTTACCTCGGATCAATCAAGTGATTGATTCCACTGCTGGGTGTGAGTTGTTGTCTTTCCTGGACGCTTATTCCGGTTTCCACCAAATTCCCCTGAAAAAGGAAGATCAAATAAAAACTGCGTTCATTACCCGCACGGGGCTTATTGCTATGTCACTATGCCTTTCGGTTTGCGCAACGCTGGTGCAACGTACCAGCGCTGTATGCAAAAATGTTTGTTTGATCAAATCGGAAAAAATGTGCAAGTCTATGTGGACGATGTCGTGGTAAAAACTAAGGCAAAAGAAACCTTAATCGACGATCTCCGGCAAACATTTGATAACTTAAGGAGATTCCGGATGAAACTTAATCCGGCAAAGTGCACCTTTGGTGTTCCCGCTGGCAAACTGCTTGGTTTTCTCGTATCAAGCCGGGGCATTGAGGTTAATCCGGTAAAAATCCGGGCAATCGAAAGAATGACTATACCGCGAGATCTCAAGGACGTGCAAAAGTTTACAGGAAGCTTGGCATCGCTAAGCCGGTTCATAAGTAGGTTGGGAGAAAAGGCTCTGCCACTCTATGCTCTCATGAAAAAATCTGATACGTTCGTCTGGACCCCTCAGGCAGACGCAGCATTTAAAGAGCTAAAAACAATGCTAGCCACCGCACCAATACTGGCTTCACCTTTGGAGAGGGAACCCATGTTGTTATACATAGCAGCAACCAACCGGGTAGTAAGTGTGGTAGTGGTAGTGGAAAGAGAAGAGGAAGGAAAAACCGTGCAGAGGCCGGTATACTACCTGAGCGAGGTGCTCTCCCTCTCAAAACAAAACTACCCGCATTTCCAGAAAATGACTTATGGCGTGTTCATGGCCGCCACAAAGCTCAAGCATTACTTTGAGGAACACCCCATGAAAGTGGTGAGTGAGGCACCCATTTCCGATATCATGTGCAACAAAGATGCAAGCGGTAGGATTGCAAAGTGGGCAATCCAGATATCACCATATGTACCGGTGTATGAAAGAAGGGATGCCGTAAAATCGCAAGCCTTGGCTGATTTCCTGGTTGACTGGGCGGAAATGCAATACAAGCCACCAGACCAAAGAATAGAATACTGGAAGATGCACTTTGACGGATCCAAACTTAAAGATTGTCTAGGTGCCGGTGTGGTACTTACCTCACCTAAGGGAGATCACCTCAGGTATGTTTTGCAAGTACATGTCAGGGCATGAAACAATGTCGCTGAGTACGAGGCTTTGATTCATGGACTTAAGGTCGCAAAAGAAATCGGTGCACACCGGATCATTTGCTACGGAGATTCAGATCTCGTGGTACAACAATGTTCCGGAGATTGGGATGCAAAAGATGCCAACATGGCTTCATATCGGTTTCACGTGCAAAATATTGCCGGCTTCTTTGAAGGCTGTGAGTTTCACCATGTGCCACGAGCGGAAAATGAAGCCGCGGATGCTTTGTCCAAGCTAGGCTCATCTAGGCAAGAAATTCCTCCCGGAATAGCCTTGGCACACTTAAGAGTCCCATCAATCAAACCGAGTCCGGAATCGGAGTCCATTTTCGTACCGAGTCACATGTTGTACCAATGGATATCGATGAAGGAAACCCGGGGACTGTTCGGCAAACTCGGGGGCTGTTCCGGTAAACTCGAGAGTGCTGCGTCCATACCGGAGGAAACAATGCTGGTGGATAACATGGAGATAGACGTACCGGTGTTCCTGGTTCGAGAGGCACCATCTTGGGTTAAACCTATTAAGGAATTCCTAATCAACGGCACCTTGCCGGTTGACGAAAATGAGTCCAGAAGAATCCAGAGGAGGTCCAAAGCATACACCATCATCAATGGCGAGGTGTACAAGAGAAGTGTTACCGGTGTCCTCCAAAGGTGTGTGGAACCGGAAGAGGGAAAAGAAATGCTTGTGGAGATTCACCAAGGGGAATGTGGGCACCACGCTTCGTCAAGGGCGCTGGTGGCAAAAGTATTCCGGCATGGGTTCTATTGGCCCACTGCTTTGGAAAATGCTGAAGATTTGGTAAGAAAATGCAATGGGTGCCAGAGGTACGCCAAGCAAAATCATACCCCGGCATCCGGTTTAAAAACCATACCGCTAACTTGGCCATTTGCTGTTTGGTGCCTTGACATTGTTGGCCCATTCAAAACTGCAAGGGGAAATATGACCCACATCTTGGTTATGGTGGACAAATTCATTAAGTGGCTAGAAGTGAAACCTATTGCAAAATGTGATGGGCGCACAGCGGTGAAGTTCTTAAAAGATGTTATCTTGCGGTATGGCTACCCGCATAGCATTATCACTGACAATGGGACATACTTTGCTCAAGGTGAGTTCAAAAGATTTTGTGAGGATAACAATATCCGGTTGGATTTGTGCTCAGTGGCACACCCACAAGGCAATGGCCAGGTTGAAAGAACAAATGCCTTGGTACTTTCCGGTATCAAACCAAGACTCATCGAGGCGGTGGAAAAGTCACCGGGGTGTTGGCTCGATGAGATACTGTTATCACCAGATTTTAGACAAATCCAGAGGTGGGCCGGGCTTGGAAGATTACATGTGGAAGATTTCTGAAGCGGCCTGGCACGAAGGGTTTGGGCTGAATTGCCCGTGTATCTTTATTTAGTAGTTTATTATCTTAGATAAGGGTTAGAGTTTGTATCGTGCACGATGGGATATTCCCACGTTAGAAAGTCCCTGGACTATAAATATGTACCTAGGGGTTATGGAATAAACAACAACTCACGTTCAACGCCAAACAAACCAATCTCGGCGCATCGCCAACTCCTTCGTCTCGAGGGTTTCTATCCGGTAAGCGACATGCTGCCTAGATCGCATCTTGCGATCTAGGCAGCACAAGCCCACGTTGTTCATGCGTTGCTCGTATCGAAGCGCTTTTGATGGCGAGCAACGTAGTTATCATTAGATGTGTTAGGGTTAGCATTGTTCTTCGTTTAAGCATGCTTACGTAGTGCAACCCTTGCATATCTAGCCGCCCTCACGCCTATCTCAGGTGTGGGGCGGCACCCGCTTGATCATTATTTAGTAGATCTGATCCGTTACGATTGCTCCTTGTTCTACAAGGATTAGTTTAATATCTGCAATAGTTAGGCCTTACAAAGGGGGAGGATCCGAGTGGCACGTAGGGTGGCGTTCGCAAGTCCTAAACGGGATGTTCCGAGGATCAACTTCATGTTGGTTTTTAGGCCTTGTTTAGGATCGGCTTACGAGCACCGTGCGTGGCCGCGAGGCCCAACCTGGAGTAGGATGATCCGATTATGCGGTGAAAACCCTAAATCGTCGTAGATCTCATTAGCTCTATCTTGATCAAGCGGGACCACCAAGTATTCGTGCACCCCGTACGAATCATGGGTGGATCGGCTCTTTGAGCCGATTCACGGAGATAACCTGAGACCGATCGAGGCTCGTATTTAACGTTTACATGTATGCCCTGCAGGAAACTAAGCGAGGCATCCCCATCACCTTCCCGGCCAGGTATAGGTCGGGTGGCACGCCCTTGCACTTCGCATCGCCGCGTGTGACCGGAAGAGCATTGCGGGCCGTCGCTCGGAGGGGTCTCAGCCAGCCGCAGCTCTAGGCTCTTCCCGGCTCTACGGTGTTGACAAGGCCGCTGCCCGCCGGTGGGTTTTGGCGAGTCAACACATTCACGGCACGCCCGGTGGGACCATCGTCTACATCAACCACATCGCCATCTACATCCGAGATGGCGGACGGCACGCCGGTCACCTACGAGGATCCGCTGACGACCTCAAGAAGCAATACAACGAGATCAAGGCCACCCTCGAAGCCGACCTCATCGGCTCGTTTCGAAGAACCCGTTCCCATGGCATCGGATGGAAGGGGTTCTCACCGCAAGGTGCGCTCGATGGGATAGACCTCTCTACCCCGTCGGAGGAACGCACCGGGGTCGCGGCGAGGAGATCAACTACTCGGTGGCTCACTCGCTACACCGCCACTCCGAGAACTTGGTCAACGTGTTGGAGCGTGTCGCTCTGCGCGTGATCCGAGGAGATCATGAGCCACCGGTACTCGCCGTCGGGACCAGCTCTCGGGACTCATCAAGGAGAGTTGCCACTCCGGTCCCGTCCACCGCTGCCATATGCGTTGGCAGCACTCTGTCGAAGTGCCGACTACGCCGGCATTCCTCGTCTACGAGGATTGGTGGCGACCCTAGTGACTACCGAGTTCTTAATGGAGGCGCCTAAGGAGATCCCTCAAGGATACGCGTGCATGTATGTGCCGGATTGTGGGGACTGGGCACTCACAAACCAGGCCACAACATCGGGGACTCCGGCGAAGACAGGAGGAACGTCGGCGACAGAGCTTGAGAAGCAGACGTGGCTAACTAAATACGCCACACCGACGAAACTCCCGAGCCCAGCTCCTGCAGTTGGCTCAGAGCTGGAAAAGCAAACATGGCTGGCCAAGTACGCCACCCGGCGAATCTTCAGAGTGCAACTCCTACGGCCAGCACAGCGGATCGGATCGGTACCATACCGAGAGACCAGTTCGGCATGATGCCGAAAAGAAGGGCCGTCGGCTATTCCAAGCCGTACCCCGACGATTACGAGATGATCCCGCTGCCACCTAAATATCGGCTCCACGACTTCTCCAAATTCGGTGGATCGAGATGGCTCCGGCTCCATCGAGCACGTCGGCCGATATTTGGCTCAACTAGGACCGGCTTCGGTGTCGGATCAGCTACGCGTGAGGCTCTTTTCACGGTCCCTCACGCGATCGGCTTTTGGATGGTACACCTCTTTGCCGGCAAACTCCATCCGAGTCTTGGAAGCAATTGGAAGAACGAGTTCCATATGCAATACCATTCGAAGCTTCCGAGTGCGGCATTGCCGATCTAGCACAACTACGTCGAAGCGCGGGAAACGGTGACGAGAATACATCCAGCGCTTCAGGAATCTTAGGAACCGATGTTATTCGGTTCGTATAACTGAAAAGGAAGCGGTCGAGTTGGCGGTAGCGAGGCCTTGCAACACAGCTCAAGGACATGGCCTCCCAAGCGGATTATCCCTCGGCGGCGCACATGGTTCGAAACTATCGGCATATGAACGAGCGCCACCCCGACCTGTACCAAGACAAGTTCAAGCGTGCGGTAGTTATGGTCGATACGAGAGGAAGATGAAGTGCACACGGGAGACCAAGAAATAGCGGTGGCTGAGTGGACTCGGGGAGGAACCCCGTGGCTTGCAAATGGGTAAAGCCACCGGGGCCGCCCGGGGATTTGATTTTGACGTGACCAAGAGCGGAACAAATCTTCGACCTCCTGCTCAAGGAGAAACGAGTTGACGATTCCTGAAGGTCTCAAGTTCCCCACGGCGAAAGAGCTAAACGGAAAGCCGTCTTGCAAATTCCACAACTCGCTTTCCCATGCCACCAACGACTGCCGGGTGTGGCGTCGGCACATCCAAGCGGCGATAGAGAAGGGGCGGCTAATTTTCAACCGAGTACGCCATGAAGGTCGACACCCAACCCTTCCCCGCCGTTAACATGGTGGAAATCACCTACCACGAAGGTTGCCGGCCGGGTCCCTCGTTCAGCATCAACATGGTAGGACACTGGAAACCACTCGGCAAAGATGGAGATGAGGGCAGCTGCTCTCATAGCAAGGATACGAGAGGAGGCCGCTCCACGCGATCGGCTCCGTCATGATGGCAAGCGCTATGTCACGAGAGGAGAGGTGAAGAATATAAGATATCGGCGACCCCTCTCCGATCACCTCCTCAACAAATATGTGAGTCAGTATGACCAACGCCGACGGTCCAATTACGATGATAGAGGAGATCGTCTGGCTAGAGAAGCCAGAAGATATCATCGGCAGGATCGCGATGAGGAGGAGCACGAGCGCTGTGCCACGGAAGCATCAAGGGAGCAAGATGACAACGCCAGACATTGGGACTGCCCCTTCTTCGGTACATCTGCTGGGATTCAGGAATGAGCCGATTGCCCACAATCGGCAATTGCCCGAGAATGCAACAATAAAAAGAAGGAGGCAGCCAACGTGTCCGTGTTCGAGCGCCTAGGGCCTCTCCCGCCACAAAGCAAACGCGGCTGAGTCACCTCGTTGGGCAGATCTTGAGGATTCGGAAGACGAGGGAGAAGTGGAAGAAGACGAGGTACCACCGGCCAAGGTGGTGCCACTGACGGACTCAGCCGTTCCCAAAAGCGCGGGGTTCGGCGATTGCGCGGCCTGGAGGAAGCCGAAAGGTTGTACACGCATACGCTAAGGAAGGCACGGCCTGATGCGGCTGCAAAGGTTCAGCGAACCCTGGATGAAGAAGGTCGTCCACGGAAAATGGAGTGGCGCCCCAAACGAGAGGAAAGCCGATGATGAGACATCGGCTGGCACAAACATGGTACTCGTCTTGCCGACGAGCTTAGCGCTCCACGACTCTACGGAGCACTCAAGGTGGACGACGGCAAGCGCATCAAGTCAGAGGTCGGGTTGGTTTTATCCAGCCTGACCAAGTAGCAAGATCAAACCAATGAGCAAACCGGGAGAGGCTGATCCTTGTGATCGGCCCCAAAAAATTTATGAAGGGAATTTACAAAACCTTCAACGAGCAAGCAACGTGGAGGCCGATTCCAGCAATCGGCCAAAATTATCCTCACCCACCATTACTGCACGGGTTCAACATGTTATCCAACGAGCCGATACCATCAATTGTCTTGACGAGAATCGGCTCGGGGGCACCCGAGTAGATAAAATACGAGGATATGCAACGGAAGCATCTCATCTTCTGGTGATGGGTATTGGAATATGGGGGCCGATGCACAGGTCGGCCGTAAAAAAAAAAAATATATAAAAGGTGAAAATTCGAAATTTTTCGAGCACAGCCGATGCAGCAGGCATCGACTTAAGGATATGAAAGCCGATGCATGGCCATCGACTCAAGAGGAGTAAGCTGTTACGATCGGAGGGTCAATGGAGCACAAAAGGGAGATTTTTTATGAAGGAACTCCTCGCGAGTTTGGAAGCTCGGATCCTCTCTTCAAGAACAATGTCGGGAGCAGCATGGGCGTGCGGATCGGGTCAAGGATGGATTGCATCAGGTCCACCAAAGGAAAGGAGCCTATCTGGCCGGCAGGAACTGAAGAAACTCGGGGGGCAGCTCGCCTTGAAGGCTCTGCTTTGGGAAGCCGATTTATGTTCAAATCGGCTAGCTCGGCATAAGAAGCTCCCTCAGACATGATCGAGCCCGGAGTCCATACAGCTCTGTTTTGCCTCGGCTAAGACTCGGGGGCAACAAGCCTGGAAGATGCCCTGTTTTTAAGAGCCGATTAGAGCCACCTCGGCTGCGGCCGCATCATGATTGTCTCGGGGAGGAAGCTGGGAAGGAAAAGCCGTCGTCTAGTACGGGGCTTGGACTGTCTTTGTTGCTGCAAGAAAAGGAAAGAAGTCCGACGCGTTACTATCGGTCTTAGCATGACAAACGGAAGGAATGAAATTGGAGCGATTAAAGGATGAATGGAAAGAACAATTTCATTAATTCCAAGGAGCGGCTTTACAAGAAAGAGCCGATGGCTCTCAAAAGAGGGATACTGGTGCCTAGTGCACCTGCTACTACTAGTCCTATACTACTAGTCGTCGCTGTCCTCGTCATCGCCGCCGTCGACGTCGTCGGCGCTGCTCCCGAGGGAGCTCCTCGTCGTGCTGCCCTGGCCCTTGGCCGGAGCCTCTTCCTCCTCGTCATCATCATCATCCTCGGCTGTCCGCCCGGGAGCGGAAGCGCTTGGTCGGCGGATACCCGATGGAGGAGGAGGAGTCATCCTCCTCCTCTTCCTCTTCGTCATCATCTTCGTCCTCGCTGTCCGCCCACATGCGGGGGCGCTTCTTCGGCGGGAGCTTGGCGGAGGGGAGGCCTTGGCCTTCGCTGGCTTCTCCTTCTTTCTCCTCCTTGTCGGAGGAGAAGGGATTCACTGCGGGGTGGAGGCTGTCCTCGTTCTTCTTCTTCGGCGAAGCTTGGGGGAAGAGTTTTGAGAAGGAAGAGGAAGAGGAAGACATTGCTACGAGGAGGAGAGGGTTTTTTGGTGCCGATAGCTGGGATGGAATAGAGGATGAAGAGAGCTAACCAGTCGGCACGGTTAAATAATGAGAAATCTGGTGAAGGTTTAATGCTATTACAGCTTCCAAGGGATCGATGCCAAAGCTGTCAGAATTTCTAGAAAGCGAGAAGACGGGGCATAATGATGACGGATGCTGTAACGGCTCTGCTACGCCACGACATGACCCTTCGAAGGGAAAGCATAATGATTTTGGAAATGTTATTTCCAAAACCGAGGGGGCATGTGTTATCACCAGATTTTAGACAAATCCGGAGGTGGGCCGGGCTTGGAAGATTACATGTGGAAGATTTTTGAAGCGGCTCGGCACGAAGGGTTTGGGCTGAATTGCCCGTGTATCTTTATTTAGTAGTTTATTATCTTAGATAAGGGTTAGAGTTTGTATCGTGCACGATGGGATATTCCCACGTTAGAAAGTCCCCTGGACTATAAATATGTACCTAGGGTTTATGGAATAAACAACAACTCACGTTCAACCCCAAACAAACCAATCTCGGCGCATCGCCAACTCCTTCGTCTCGAGGGTTTCTATCAGGTAAGCGACATGCTGCCTAGATCGCAACTTGCGATCTAGGCAGCACTAAGCCACGTTGTTCATGCGTTGCTCGTACTTGAAGCGCTTTTGATGGCGAGCAACGTAGTTATCATTAGATGTGTTAGGGTTAGCATTGTTCTTCGTTTAAGCATGCTTACGTAGTGCAACCCTTGCATATCTAGCCGCCCTCACGCCTATCTCGGGTGTGGGGGCGGCACCCCGCTTGATCATTATTTAGTAGATCTGATCCGTTACGATTGCTCCTTGTTCTACAAGGATTAGTTTAATATCCGCAATAGTTAGGCCTTACAAAGGGGGAGGATCCGAGTGGCACGTAGGGTGGCGTTCGCAAGTCCTAAACGGGATGTTCCGAGGATCAACTTCATGTTGGTTTTTAGGCCTTGTTTAGGATCGGCTTACGAGCACCGTGCGTGGCCGCGAGGCCCAACCTGGAGTAGGATGATCCGATTATGCGGTGAAAACCCTAAATCGTCGTAGATCTCATTAGCTCTATCTTGATCAAGCAGGACCACCAAGTATTCGTGCACCCCGTACGAATCATGGGTGGATCGGCTCTTTGAGCCGATTCACGAGATAACCCGAGAGCCGATCGAGGCTCGTATTTAACGTTTACATGTATGCCCTGCAGGAAACTAAGCGAGGCATCCCCATCACCTTCCCGGCCAGGTATAGGTCGGGTGGCACGCCCTTGCACTTCGCATCGCCGCGTGTGACCGAGAAGAGCATTGCGGGCCGTCGCTCGGAGGGGTCTCAGCCAGCCGCAGCTCTAGGCTCTTCCCGGCTCTACGGTGTTGACAAGGCCGCTGCCCGCCGGTGGGTTTTGGCGGTCAACGGATACCATCGGTCGTTGTGGAGCATAAGAACGACTCCAAACCGGTCTACCGGATACACTCCATTCTTTATGGTTTACGGAGCAGAAGCGGTCATACCAACCGACATTCTCCATGACTCACCAAGGGTGCAGCTCTATACTGAACAAGAGGTAAAAGAGGCCCGAGAAGACGATGTGGACTTGCTAGAAGAAGCAAGAGAATTGGCGTTGGCAAGAACAGCCATTTACCAGCAAAACCTCAGACGCTATAATAGCCGGAAGGTTAACCCGAGGGTATTCCGGGAAGGAGATCTGGTGTTGCGCCTGGTGCAGCGCACTGAATGCCGGCATAAGCTTTCACCCCCATGGGAGGGACCTTTCATTGTGAGCAAAACTCTCCACAATGATGCCTATTACCTGATCGATGCACAGGAATGGAAAGAAGGAAAGGCGGACAGGTCCGGAGAGGAGACCAAGCGTCCGTGGAACATAGCTCTGTTGCGTCCTTTCTACTCATGAAGTTGTGGTGTAAGAAGTTCCTTTTTGTACCTTATTTGCTATGAATAAAAGATGTCGGGACCTCGAATGAATCTCGGGGACTACCCCTCCTGAAATTGCATGCAATTTGTTTATTTTTTCAGTTTACCGGTTGCTTGTTGAACATTTTTTCTTTCCGGTTTAGTAACATGCTAAACCTACCGGAGTCTTCGACTCTGTTGCTGTCTGCAACCCGGCTTCATGGCAAGCAAGATAAACCGGTAGGAATTAAGCACGTGAACTACGAAAAAAGAGAGTGGGAACGAACAATCCGGAAAAATTTAACTAACCCCGGTTAAACCGGTTTTTTGTGAAAATTTCGAGTTATTTCCAAGATTCAAGAAAGTGCTTGCTTGGTAAGAGAACTTTGTACCTACGCCAAAACACCCAAAATAGGTAGGCAGAGCCAAAGCAAAAGAGCCAAGTGTGCATTGGATTGGATGCAGAAACAATTCCGGAATCTTTGCAGTGCAAGATAAAAGCAAAACAATGAGCAAAACGCTAAGTCAACAGACAAACATAAGTTAATAAGCTACCGGTATAACATACCGGCATAAAATGTCGTAGCACAGCCAAAAGATCACTAAGTTTTATCTTACATCATGAACCCCGACATACCGGGGTAGAATTTAATGAACATTGTTTTCTCAAGCATCAGATACAGCAAAGATAAGATGAAAGCATTCAAGCAGCAGGAGCTTCAGGAGGAGAAGCACCGGTCTCCGGAGCTTCCGGAACATCATCGCCCTCTCCAGCATCCTCATCTTCCTCATCCTCTCCTTCTTCTTCATCGCTGAGGTAGTCCTTGACGTTGGGAGGAGGGGGGATGAAGGTGCGGACCGGGGCGTACTCGCGGTAGGCTCGATCCTGCCGCTTCGCGGTGAGGACCGGATCCTTGTCGGTGGGAGAATCCTCGCGCACGCCGTGGAGGGCGTCCAAGTCCAAGTCCTCGTACCAGGAGCAGGCGACACGTAGCGCAGCATCCGCTCCGGCACGAGCTGCTGAGCACTGCCACTCGCGGATCCTCCGGCCGGCAGCTTTCAGGCGTTCGGAGGTGAGCGTCAGGTTAGCCGGCACCTCCTCCTCAGGCCACAGCACTTTGAAGAGCTGGATCGCCACATCGGGTAGATCGGCGAGGTTCCGGTCCACCGCGGGCATGCGGGCGACCCGGGCAGAAAGCGCAACCAGGTGGTCATAAGGATCACAGGGCGCATTCGGGTTCTTGAACTCTTGCTGAACCCGGCGCTCGGCCACCTTCTTCTGCGCATGCAGCTGCGAGTCCGGGAAGAGCCCTGCGAGGCAAAGAAAAGATAAGGACATGCTACCGGAAAATATAAGCTTATAAGCAAAAACCGAAAAAGAAAGAAGAAAAACTTACTGAGGGCAAGCGCGTCGGTTTGCATGACCAGTTGGTCATACTCCTTCTGCTCTGCCTCTAGGAGCGCGGCCCGATCCTCGGCTGCTTTCCGAGCCTTGGCTCCCTCCTCTAGCTCTGCCCGCAGCACCACGGTGGAGTTATTAGCATCCTCCAGGGCCTCGTTCAGCCTGGTCTCAGCTACGGCTTTGGCGGCCTTCATCGCCTTATCTTGCTGGAGCCCGAGCTGGATAAGCTGGTCCTTCAGCCCCCTGGAAATGAGCTCCTGGGCGTCCAGAGCCTCACGATGCTCCCGGATAAGCTGCTCTTTTTCACCTAGAGCCCGGAAAGGAAACGTTAACAAAACTACAACTGGTAAAATGAAGAGAGGCAAGTTAACCGGAAAAGAAAGAGTACCTTGGAGTGCAGCGAGCTGAGTCTTGAGGGCTTCGATGGAGGTTTCCGGGATAGCTATTATGCAAAAAAATTATAAGTACTAGAAGAGAAAAGCTTCCGGTAAGAAGGTGCCGGAGGCACGGAAGCTCATCTTGGCACTTGCTGTGCGCTTCAGCAAGATCCCGGTGCTCCCACAGTAGCTCCTCAAAGAGGTGCCTCCGGGCGTCAGCCGTGCTCTGTTCAAGAAAAAGTGTTAGAAAGAAGAAGCCGGTTTCTCTATGTTCTTGACTGAGTTTCGCGCTAAGAGCTATACTCTTAACCCGAAACTCGGGGACTGGTTATGCCGGGTTTTGGAGTTTCTATCTAAGTTTCGCGCTAAGAGCTATACTCTTAACCCGAAACTCGGGGACTGGCTATGCCGGTTTTTTGAATTTCTACCTAAGTTTCGCGCTAAGAGCTATGCTCTCAACACGAAACTCGGGGACTGGGAAGATATACATAATCCAGAAAGAATGAAACCGACGTGAGTTGGAAAATTGCAAAGGGTTTGGTGTAACTTACCACCACGTTGGTGGTGGCATCGTGCCATGCGTTGTCAAGCTCCTTCACCGCGCGCCGCAGCCGCATGAAGTGCTCCTCCGTGCACCGAGGGCCAGCGGGGTCTAGCGCCGGAAGCCGGTCCTTCCCCAGGCCGCGCGTAGTTGCGGACACATCCGCTCGATTCCACTTCTCAGCGTATTCGAGCAAGTGCCCCAGCTTGTTGCCTCTGCGCTTCAGCTCTGTGATCCATCCCAGGATGCCGGAAGGCTTTTCTCCGGCCGCGGCGGCGGGGCCGACGTGCAGCACCAAGGACTGCGGGCCGGGGGATGAAGTGCTGGAAGCCGTGGCCTTCCCCTTAAAAGGTTCCGGCTTGAGGAACTTGATGATTTCTGGCGGCGGCGTTGGCGTGGCCCCGCTTAGCTCGACGTTAGGAGCTTCCGGCGGAGGCACGGGCGAAGTCTTGGGAGGCAAAGGTGCGTCCTGGCCCGGGGTAGAGCTTGCCGGCGCAGAAGAGTCCAACACGGACTTGGCGGGGGAAGAATTCGAGTTCTTCTTCTTCTTTCTTTACAGGACGGGAGGAACCTGAGGTTCCGCCCGCCCGGCAGCTTCAGAATCGGCGCCGATGTTGCTGGCGCCGGTGTCTTGTGTTTCTGGAGGGGGGACGAGGTCCTCCTCCGCGCGGTGATCTAGAGGTGTGGGGGCCGCGCGCCCCGCACTTGAAGTGCCTCCCAGAGGGGAGGCAGAAGGGTTGCCGGTGCCAGATGGCACCGGGCTTGAGTGAGGAGGAGATGAGGTCCTCGCGGTACCCTCAGAGCTCTCTGGCCTTGTGCCGCTGGCGCTCTTGGAGAGCTTGAGCGCAGGGCTGAACAAGAAAAAGAGAGTAAAGATCAGAAAGAGCAACCGGAAGGAAAAGTTTGTAAAACCAAGCAAACAGAAAAACAAAAGCTTACCCGGAAGAGACCGGCATCGTTTTCCCTTTATAGCGCCTCTTGCCTACTTCTTTCCCCCCAATGACTTCCGTCCGGGAGCGCTTGGCGGGAGGGGCCTGGCTTGAACCGGCATCTGGTGCCGGAGCCTTGTTCTTCTTGCCCTGGGAGGTGAGCTTCTCCAGGAACTCGCGGCAAACCTCAGCCTGCAAAGGAGCCGCATGCTCATGAACCTGCGGTTGGGTGCCAGCTGAGGGAGCATCTACAGAGGGGAAATAACAATAAAGCATACGAAACCGGAAGAGAAAGCTACCTCAAGCATAGTGACATAATCACTGGAACCGGGAGCCTCAGACGAGAAGTTACCGGGGCGCGAGGTGTGGGTGCGGCCCATCTTGAGGTCGATCCAATGAATATAAGGATCCGGGTCCACCTTGTCCAGAGGCCGCTTCCGGCAAGGGCCTCGCTGCTCCGTTGCGATGCGAGGGAAGCGCGCTTTGGCCTGAAAACGAATGAAAAGTCAGTTAGCCACAACGTAAAGCTTACCGGTACAACAACCCGGATTGCACGATCTCTTACTTTGTCAGTTGGAGGGTTGGTGGAGTGATGTCTACTCACACTTCTTTTCATGTAGACAGTGTTGGGCCTCCAAGAGCAGAGGTTTGTAGAACAGCAGCAAGTTTTCCCTTAAGTGGATCACCCAAGGTTTATCGAACTCAGGGAGGAAGAGGTCAAAGATATCCCTCTCAAGCAACCCTGCAATCACGATACAAGAAGTCTCTTGTGTCCCCAACACACCTAATACACTTGTCAGATGTATAGGTGCACTAGTTCGGCGAAGAGATAGTGAAATACAAATAGTATGAATGAATATGAGCAATAGTAACGGCGCCATAAAATAGCTTGCTGGCGTGCAGTTGATGGTAGTAATATTGCAGGAAGTAAAGATGTAGTAAAACAGTAAATAAGCGATGATTGCAGTATTTGGAAACAAGGCCTAGGGATCATACTTTCACTAGTAGACACTCTCAACATTGATCACATAATAAAACCACTCTACACTCTCTTGTTGGATAATGAACACCATTAATTGTGTAGGGCTACAAGAGCACCTCAATGCCGGAGTTAACAAGCTCCACAACATTCGATGTTCATATTTAAATAACCTTAGAGTGCATGATAGACCGACGCAATTATACCGAGTACTAACATAGCATGCACACTGTCAACATCAACTATGAAAGGGGAATAGATCACATCAATACTATCATAGTAATAGTTAACTTCATAATCTACAAGAGATCACAATCATAACCTACACCAAGTACTTCATGATGCACACATTGTCAACATTACATCATGGAGGAGGAATAGACTACTTTAATAACATCACTAGAGTAGCACATAGATTAATAGTGATATAAAGCACATTGCAATCATAAAAGAATATAAATAAGCACTTCACTATGCGATTCTGAATTACTCTTTGGCAAGATAACGAACACTAATTCATCATGTAGGCAAACCTTAAAGATGTATTCCCAAGTACTAATAAACACCCCACGCTGTCACTTTGTGAGCATTCATAGGAGGTACTAACACACCACAATTTCATAGAGACATCCAACTCAAATCATAACTCGGTGAATAAGTATTCGTGAAATATAGCCTAAGAGACCCACACGGTGCACACACTCGTCACCTTTACACACGTGGGACAAGGAGTCTCCGGAGATCACATAAGTAAAATCCACTTGAATAGCATAACGACATCTAGATTACAAGCTCATCATATGGATCTCAATCATGTAAGGCAGCTCATGAGATCATTGTATTGAAGTACATGGGAGAGATTAACCACATAGCTACCGGTACAGCCCTTAGCCTCGGGGGAGAACTACTCCCTCCTCATGGGAGACAGCAGCGGTGATGAATATGGCGGTGGTGTCGATGGACATGCCTTCCGGGTGCACTTCCTCGTCCTGGCGGCGTGCCGGAACAGAGACTTCTCTCCCCCAGATCTTGGCTTCGCGATGGCGGCGACTCTGGAAGGTTTCTCGTACCGTGGCTTTTTCGTATCGATGTTTTAGGTCAGGGAGCTTTAAATAGGCGAAGAGGCGGAGTCGGAGGAGCTACGGAGCCGCCACACAATAGGGGGGCGCGCCCCCCTCTTGGGCCGCGCCGTCACCTTGTGTGGTGGGTCTGTGGCTCTCCTCCGGTACTTCTTCGATGTTCTGGAAGCTTCGTGGAATTATAAGATGTTGGGCGTTGATTTCGTCCAATTCCGAGAATATTTCCTTACTAGGATTTCTGAAACCAAAAACAGCAGAAAACAGGAACTGGCACTTCGGCATCTCGTTAATAGGTTAGTTCCGGAAAACGCATAATAATGACATATAATGTGTATAAAACATGTGAGTATCATCATAAAAGTAGCATGGAACATAAGAAATTATAGATACGTTTGAGACGTATCAAGCATCCCCAAGCTTAGTTCCTACTCGCCCTCGAGTAGGTAAACGATAACAAGAATAATTTCTGAAGTGACATGCTATCATAATCTTGATCAATACTATTTTAAAGCATATGAGATGAATGCAGCGATTCAAAGCAATGGTAAAGACAATGAGTAAACAACTGAATCATATAGCAAAGACTTTTCATGAATAGTACTTTCAAGATAAGCATCAATAAGACTTGCATAAGAGTTAACTCATAAAGCAATAGATTCTTAGTAAAGGCATTAAAGCAACACAAAGGAAGATATAAGTTTCAGCGGTTGCTTTCAACTTCAACATGTTTATCTCATGGATAATTGTCAACACAAAGTAATATAACAAGTGCAATAAGTAAACATGTAAGAATCAATGCACAGTTGACACAAGTGTTTGCTTCTAAGATAGAAAAAAGTAGGTGAACTGACTCAACATAAAGTAGAAGAATGGCCCTTCGCAGAGGGAAGCATGGATTACTATTTTTGTGCTAGAGCTTTTATTTTGAAAACATAGAAACAATTTTGTCAACGGTAGTAATAAAGCATATGTGTTATGTATAAGATATCCTATAAGTTGCAAGCCTCATGCATAGTATACCAATAGTGCTCGCACCTTGTCCTAATTAGCTTCGATTAACATGGATTATCATTGCATAGCATATGTTTCAACCAAGTGTCACAAAGGGGTACCTCTATGCCGCTCTGTACAAAGGTCTAAGGAGAAAGTTCGCATTGGATTTCTCGCTTTTGATTATTCTCAACTTAGACATCCATACCGGGACAACATAGACAACAGATAATGGACTCCTCTTTAATCCATAAGCATTCAACAACAGATAATATTCATAAGAGATTGAGGATTGATGTCCAAACTGAAACGTCCACCATGATTCATGGCTTTAGTTAGCGGCCCAATGTTCTTCTCTAACAATATGCATACTCAAACCATTGATCATGATAAATCACCTTACTTCAGACAAGACGAACATGCATAGCAACTCACATGATATTCAACAAAGGTAAAATAGTTGATGGCGTCCCCAGAAAACATGGTTACCGCTCAACAAGCAACTTATAAGAAATAAGATACATAGCTACATATTCTTCACCACAATAGTTTTTAAGACTATTTTCCCATGAGCTATATATTGCAAAGACAAAGGAATAGAATTTTTAAAGGTAGCACTCAAGTAATTTACTTTGGAATGGCAGAGAAATACCATGTAGTAGGTAGGTATGGTGGACACAAATGGCATAGTTTTTGGCTCAAGGATTTGGATGCACGAGAAGAATTCCTCTCAATACAAGGCTAGGCTAGCAAGGTTGTTTGAAGCAAAATCAAGTATAAAAAGGTGCAGCAAAACTCACATATGAACATATTGCAAGCATTATAAGACTTTACATCGTCTCCTTGTTGTTCAAACACCTTAACCAGAAAATATCTAGACTCTAGAGACCAATCATGCAAACCAAATTTTAACAAGCTTTATGTAGTTCTTCATTAATAGGTGCAAAGCACATGATGCAAGAGCTTAAACATGATCTATATGAGCACAACAATTGCCAAGTATCAAATTATTCAAGACATTATACCAATTACCACATGCGGCATTTTCTGTTTCCAACCATATAACAATTAACGAAGCAGTTTCAACCTTCACCATGAACATTAAGAAAATAAAGCTAAGAACATAAGTGTTCATACGAAACAGCGGAGCATGTCTCTCTCCCACACAAGCATGAATTTATTCAGAGAATGAAAATAACAAAACGAAAAATAAAAGCACACAAACGCTCCATGTAAAGTACATAAGATGTGACGGAATAAAAACATAGTTTCACTAGAGGTGACCTGATAAGTTGTCTATGAAAAAGGGGATGCCTTGGGCATCCCCAATCTTAGATGCTTGAGTCTTCTTGAAATATGCAGGGATAAACCACGGGGTCATCCCCAAGCTTATACTTTTCACTCTTCTTGATCATATTGTATCATCCTCCTCTCTTGACCCTTGAAAACTTCCTCCACACCAAACTCAAAACAAACTCATTAGAGGGTTAGTGCATAATCAAAAATTCACATATTCAGAGGTGACACAATTATTCTTAACACTTCTGGACATTGCACAAAGCTACTTAAAGTTAATGAAACAAAGAAATCCATCTAACACAGCAAAAGAGGCAATGCGAAATAAAAGGCAGAATCTGTCAAAACAGAACAGTCCGTAAAGACGAATTTTTTAGAGGTGCTTAACTTGCTCAGATGAAAATTCCAAAATTTAATGAAAGTTGCGTACATATCTGAGGATCACGCACGTAAATTGGCAGATTTTTCTAAATTTTATACAGCAGGGGCGGCTCAATTTCGTGACAACAAGAAATCTGTTCCTGCGCAGTAATCCAAATCTAGTATTGACTTTACTATCAAAGACTTTACTTGGCACAACAATGCAATAAAATAAAGATAAGGAGAGGTTGCTACAGTAGTAACAACTTCCAAGACTCAAATATAAAACAAAATTGTTGTAGTAAAATAAACACATGGGTTATCTCCCAAGAAGTGCTTTCTTTATAGCCATTAAGATGGGCTCAACAGTTTTAATGATGCACTCCCAAGAAATAAGAGTTGAAGCAAAAGAGAGCATCAAGAAGCAAATTCAAAACAAATTTAAGTCTAACCCACTTCCTATGAAAAGGAATCTTGTAAAATAAACAAGTCATGTATGCATAATGCAACAAGCATAGGAAAACTAGACAAGCGCAACTTCAAGATTTTCAGCATATAGAGAGGTGTTTTAGTACCATGAAAATTTCTACAACCATATTTTCCTCTCTCATAATGATTTTTTTTGACACAAATACAGTAGGGAAAGGCTCCCTACTGTGTCATTTTCTATTAAATAATGGGGTGAATATTTACAATGGTGAAACACTTATTACATGTTCATAGGGTGTCAATCCATGATTGCATCCCTTCCTTAAGACTAGGCTTAGCTCTATGCATAGTTAGAGTGAAAGTGGCTCTAAATTTGCTAATACATCTCTGAATATTTGGCGGATTCCCATTGAATATAGCATCATTCCGTTGGTCCCAAATACTCCAACATCCTATGATCATTATTTCCATAAAGAAATCCAAGGACATCCTTCTTTTGGCATCTTTCATCATCTGATAGAGATCCGGATCAACATTCCATTCTATACCAAGAGCCCACCGTAAGCTTTGACTGAAAGTACATTCAAAGAATAAGTGCATATTTGTTTCCTCAGGGCAAGCCTCACATAAGATGCAATCAGAGAACTCCACATAAAAGTGCTTGTGCTTCATCATCTCCTTTGTGTTGAGTCTACCATTGAGTAAGAGCCAGGCAAAGAATTTATGCCTAGGAATGTTAAAAGTTTTCCATATTGAAGTGATGCAATCTGGTGGTGAATGATTACCAATAAGTTCCTTGTAAACCTTCTTTGTAGAAAAATTACTGCCCCAATTGAAAGACCAAATATCATCCATTGCTGAAATGTTTAAGTCCAGTAATTCATGTTCCAGATTGTGTAGTTCTTCATGAGCAACAGTGCTGAGGGGAAGATGGAACATATCATATATATTTTCATTAGAAACTTCAACTGCCTTTTGGATTGTGATCTTTTGGTTCTTAGCAAATGAGTGTAGATGGGGATATATGTCCTGCCTGATATCACTATTCCAACTGTCCTTCCATAGGATCACTGATTTTCCATTATTTATATCCACATTTGCCATCTCCTTGTATTTATCCTGAAAAGTCAAACAGTCTCTCCACCAAAAGGAGGCCTTTGTGCTGATTGATTGTGGGGTACCTCTGTTTTCATAATAAGCATGCCATATCAATTTGACCCAAGGGATGTACTGCATTGTTATAGAACTTATGCAGGTTTTTCATGAGAAGGGCCCGATTACGTATTCCGAGGTTCAAGATTCCTAGCCCACCTTGATCTTTTGGTTTGCACATCATGTCCCAGCTTGCTAATCATTTTCCTTGAATTTTATTTTCTCTGTCAGACAAAAGAAACTGTCTTCCACTCTTTTCAAAGTGAACAAATATTGTGACTGGAACTTTAAATGAGCACATTGCATACATAGGTAAAGACTGAATCACTGAGTTTAATAATGTAAGCTTCCCAGTATAAGACATCAGAGATGAAATTCCAGATAGCTTCTTATCAATTCTTGAAACCATAGGCATAAGGTCAGATACTGATGGCCTTGTTGTGCCAAGAGGTAATCCCAAATATGTAAATGGCAAGCTTTCAACCTTGCATCCAAATATATTTGCCAGTTCAGTAGCTCTTTCATTATCAATATTGATAGGCACAAGGGTAGTCTTGTGATAATTCACATGTAGTCCAGTGGATGCACTGAATATTTGCAGAATATTCTTCAGGTGGATGAGTTGGTTATTATCAGTGGCATAATCATAAGTGTATCATCTGCATATTGAACTATAGGAAATTTCTGTCCAAAATCATCAGCCAGTGGGAGACTAATAATTCCATTCTGCCATGCATCATTGATTGCACTTTGTAGCAAATCCGCAGTGTTGACAAATAAAATAGGTGATAGGGGATCCCCCTGTCTCACACCTCTTTTGCAAATATATTTCTTCCCTGGTACCCCATTTAACAATACTGATGTAGATGCTGAGTGTAAAATGTTGGATACAAGTTTTACCCACTTTTGTCCAAATCCTCTTGCTCTCAACATGCTAATAACTGCATTATAATCCACCTTATCAAATGCCTTCTCAAAGTCAATTTTGAGTATAATGATGGGTCTCTTGGATAAATGACATATATGTAGATACTCAAAAGTCCAACCAAGACAATCCTGAATATTCCTCCCTTTAATAAAACCATACCGGTTCCGATGAACTAAAGAAATAATCTCCTTCGCATTCTATTAGCCATAAGCTTTGTAATAATTTTGAGAGGAAGACTAACCAAGGATATTGGTCTAAAATCATTCATATTCTCGGTGGTCTCGCTACCTTAGGTATAAGAGTGATAAAGGCAGTGTTGATACTTTCCAGGTTGATTTTCTCATTATAGAAATCATCTATCAGTTTATAGAAGTCCTCTTTAATAATTTGCCAACACTTCTTCATGAATTTTCCATTAAAACCATCAGGCCCTGGGGCTTTATCAGAGGGAAACTCTTTTATAACATCATCAATTTCCTCCCTAGTGAAAGGAGTATCCAAATGTGCCAAGTCCCTTGGTTGAATAATATTTTCAAGATTGATGTATCTCATAATGATTTTCAGTAGAATCATGAACAAACTCAACAATATAACTATCAAATGAAACATTCTTATCATGAGTCTCATGCATAAAATTATTACTACTCCCAACATAAGCATAGTCATTCTTATTAATTGTAGTGAGAGCAAATTCAACAAAGTAGCTATCATCAAATATAGGAGGCATATTGTAATCATAATTAAATTTATCCTCCATAGTAGGCGGCACCAGAAGACCACTATCATTATAATCATCATAAATAGGAGGCAAAGTATCATCAAATAAAATTTTCTCCTCAATGCTTGGGGGACTAAAAATATGATGCTCATCAAAACCAGCTTCCCCAAGCTTAGAACTTTCTATATCATTATCAACAATGGTGTTCAAAGCGTTCATACTAATATTACTACTAGCATGCAAATAAGGTTCCATAGGTTTTTTAATTTTCGCATCAAACAATCCATGTCTTAACTCAGGAAATAGAATAAAAATCTCATTGTTTTCCATTATGCCTAACTAGTGTAAACAAGAAACAAAAATATGCAATTGTAGGATCTAAAGGAAATAGCTTCGAGCACTGATACGTCTCCGACGTATCGATAATTTCTTATGTTCCATGCCACATTATTGATGATATCTACATGTTTTATGCATACTTTATGTCATATTTATGCATTTTCCGGCACTAACCTATTAACGAGATGCCGAAGAGCCGATTGCTCGTTTTCTCGCTGTTTTTGGTTTCAGAAATCCTAGTAAGGAAATATTCTCGGAATTGGACGAAATCAACGCCCAGGGTCCTATTTTTGCACGAAGCTTCCAGAAGTCCGAGGAGTAAACGAAGTGGGGCCACGAGGCGATGACACGCCAGGGCGGCGCGGCCCAGGTGCTGGCCACGCGACCCTGTTGTGTGGGTCCCTCGTGACCCTCCCGACTCTGCCCTTCCGCCTACTTAAAGCCTTCATCGCGAAACCCCCAGTACCGAGAGCCACGATACGGAAAACCTTACAGAGATGCCGCCGCCGCCAATCCCATCTCGGGGGATTCAGGAGATCGCCTCCGGCACCCTGCCGGAGAGGGGAATCATCTCCCAGAGGACTCTTCACCGCCATGGTCGCCTCCGGAGTGATGAGTGAGTAGTTCACCCCTGGACTATGGGTCCATAGCAGTAGCTAGATGGTCGTCTTCTCCTTATGTGCTTCATAGTCGGATCTTGTGAGCTGCCTAACATGATCAAGATCATCTATCTGTAATGCTATATGTTGTGTTTGTTGGGATCCGATGGATAGAGAATACTATGTTATGTTGATTATCAATCTATTACCTATGTGTTGTTTATGATCTTGCATTCTCTCCGTTATTAGTAGAGGCTCGGCCAAGTTTTTACTCTTAACTCCAAGAGGGAGTATTTATGCTCGATAGTGGGTTCATGCCTCCATTAAATCCGGGACGAGTGACGAGAAAGTTCTAAGGTTGTGGATGTGCTGTTGCCACTAGGGATAAAACATTGATGCTATGTCCGAGGATGTAGTTATTGATTACATTACGCACCATACTTAACGCAATTGTCTCGTTATTTGCAACTTAATACCGGAAGGGGTTCGGATGATAAACCGAAGGTGGACTTTTTAGGCATAGATGCATGCTCGGATAGCGGTCTATGTACTTTGTCGTAATGCCCAATTAAATCTCACTATACTCATCATATCATGTATGTGCATGGTCATGCCCTCTCTATTTGTCAATTGCCCAACTGTAATTTGTTCACCCAACATGCTATTTATCTTATGGGAGAGACACCTCTAGTGAACTCGTGGACCCGGTCCATTCTTTTACATCAAATACAATCTACCGCAATACTTGTTCTACTGTGTTTCTCGCAAACAATCATCATCCACACTATACATCTAATCCTTTGTTACAGCAAGCCGGTGAGATTGACAACCTCACTGTTTCGTTGGGGCAAAGTACTTTGGTTGTGTTGTGCAGGTTCAACGTTGGCGCCGGAATCCCTGGTGTTGTGCCGCACTACATCCCGCCGCCATCAACCTTCGACGTGCTTCTTGACTCCTACTGGTTTGATTAAACCTTGGTTTCTTACTGAGGGAAACTTGCTACTGTGCGCATCACACCTTCCTCTTGGGGTTCCCAATGGACGTGTCAACTACACGCATCAAGCAAATTTCTGGCACCGTTGCCGGGGAGATCAAGACACGCTGCAAGGGGAGTCTCCACAATCCAATCTCTTTACTTTGTTTTTGTCTTGCTTTATTTTATTTACTACTTTGTTTGCTGCATTATATCAAAACACAAAAAAAAATTAGTTGCTAGCTTTACTTTATTTACTGTCTTGCACTCTATATCAAAAACACAAAAAAATTAGTTACTTGCATTTATTTTATCTAGTTTGCTTTATTTACTACTGCTAAAATGAGTAATCCAGAAGTTGAAGTTCGTTCGTTTAAGCAACAAGGGGGAGAATGTTTAAAAGATGCTTGGTATAGAATTAGTGATGCCCATAATAGGTGCACTAAGAAACACTGCACCACTATCCTACTCAGGAATTTTTATGTTGGTATCTCTAGCTGGAATAGGTATGTTCTTGATTGTCTCGCGGGAGGTAACTTCCTAGGCGCTCCTGCTTTAGAAGGTAGTTGCATTATTGAGAGTTTATTTGGAATACCACCTGTTAATGAAGTTAAAATTGAAACCTCTTTTGAAGATGTCATAAAAAAGTTGGAAACCATAGAGCAAAACCTTCCAAGTATTGATACTACTTTGGGAGCATTACTTGATAGCACTGATAAACTTGATAAATCTCTAGGTGGAATTAATGAGAGAATCGCCATCTTAGAATCTTGTGCTATTCATGATAATAAAACCCAAAGGATTAGTGAACTTGAAGAGGCTATGGGAACATTGGGTTCAACCTTTTCATCTATAAAGTTTAGAGAGAAAGCTTATGTGGGAAAGGAGCAAAGGTTCATGTATATCTCTAAGGGGCCTAAACCAAAAAGCTATTATAGGCCTAAAATTGATAAAGCTCTTAAGACCACTATAGATAAGGGAGCATCTAAGATACCCAATGGGATAAATTGTGAAAATAATGTTGATACCGCGTCTCTTGATAACACTTGATATACACTTTCTGCGCCTAGCTGAAAGGCGTTAAAGAAAAGCGCTTATGGGAGACAACCCATGTTTTTACTACAGTACTTTTATTTTATATTTGAGTCTTGGAAGGTGTTACTACTGTAGCAACCTCTTCTTATCTTAGTTTTGTGCATTGTTGTGCCAAGTAAAGTCGTTGATAGTAAGGTTCATACTAGATTTGGATTACTGATCAGAAACAGATTTCTTTGCTGTCACGAATTTCGACCTGCCTCTCTGTAGGTAGCTCAGAAAAATCTGCCAATTTACGTGCGTGATCCGCAGATATGTACGCAACTTTCATTCAATTTGAGCATTTTCATCTGAGCAAGTCTGGTGCCTCAATAAAATTCGTCTTTACGAACTTTTCTGTTTTGACAGATTCTGCCTTTTATTTCGCATTGCCTGTTTTGCTATGCTTGATGGATTTTTCTATTCCATTGACTTTCAGTAGCTTTGTGCAATGTCCAGAAGTGTTAAGAATGATTATGTCACCTCTGAACATGTAAATTTTAATTGAGCACTAACCCTCTAATGAGTTGTTTTGAGTTTGGTGTGGAGGAAGTTTTCAAGGATCAAGAGAGGGAGATGATACAATATGATCAAGGAGAGTGAAAGCTCTAAGCTTGGGGATGCCCGGTGGTTCACCCCTGCATATTTTAAGAAGACTCAAGCGTCTAAGCTTGGGGATGCCCAAGGCATCCCCTTCTTCATCGAAAACATTATCAGGTTCCTCCCCTGAAACTATATTTTTATTCCATCACATCTTATGTGCTTTGCTTGGAGCGTCGGTTTGTTTTTGTTTTTGTTTTTGTTTGAATAAAAAGGATCCTAGCATTCTTTGTGTGGGAGAGAGACACGCTCCGTTGTTGCATATGGACAAATATGTCCTTAGGCTTTACTCATAGTATTCATGGCGAAGGTTGAATCTTCTTCGTTAAATTGTTATATGGTTGGAATCGGGAAATGCTACACGTAGTAATTCTAAAATGTCTTGAATAATTTGATACTTGGCAATTGTTGTGCTCATGTTTAAGCTCTTGCATCATATACTTTGCACCTATTAATGAAGAAATACATAGAGCTTGCTAAAATTTGGTTTGCATAATTGGTCTCTCTAAAGTCTAGATAACTTATAGTATTGAGTTTGAACAACAAGGAAGACGGTGTAGAGTCTTATAATGTTTACAATATGTCTTTTATGTGAGTTTTGCTGCACCGGTTCATCCTTGTGTTTGTTTCAAATAACCTTGCTAGCCTAAACCTTGTATCGAGAGGGAATACTTCTCATGCATCCAAAATCCTTGAGCCAACCACTATGCCATTTGTGTCCACCATACCTACCTACTACATGGTATTTCTCCGCCATTCCAAAGTAAATTGCTTGAGTGCTACCTTTAAAATTTCTATCCTTTACCTTTGCAATATATAGCTCATGGGACAAATAGCTTAAAAACTATTGTGGTATTGAATATGTACTTATGCACTTTATCTCTTATTAAGTTGTTTGTTGTGCGATAACCATGTTCCTGGGGACGCCATCAACTACACTTTGTTGAATATCATGTGAGTTGCTATGCATGTCCGTCTTGTCTGAAGTAAGGGAGATTTACCACTCATTTAACGGTTAGAGCATGCATAATGTTAGAGAAGAACATTGGGCCGCTAACTAAAGCCATGATCCATGGTGGAAGTTTCAGTTTTGGACATATATCCTCAATCTCATATGAGAACATTAATTTGCTACATGCTTATGCATTAAAGAGGAGTCCATTATCTGTTGTCTATGTTGTCCCGGTATGGATGTCTAAGTTGAGAATAATCAAAAGCGAGAAATCCAATGCGAGCTTTCTCCTTAGACCTTTGTACAGGCGGCATAGAGGTACCCCTTTGTGACACTTGGTTAAAACATGTGTATTGCGATGACAATCCCGGTAATCCAAGCTAATTAGGACAAGGTGCAGGCACTATTAGTATACTATGCATGAGGCTTGCAACTTGTAAGATATAATTTACATAACACATATGCTTTATTACTACCGTTGACAAAATTGTTTCTTGTTTTCAAAACCAAAGCTCTAGCACAAATATAGCAATCAATGCTTCCCTCTGCGAAGGGCCTTTCTTTTACTTTTATGTTGAGTCGGTTCACCTATCTCTCTCCACCTCAAGAAGCAAACACTTGTGTGAACTGTGCATTGATTCCTACATACTTGCATATTGCACTTGTTATATTACTTTACATTGACAATATCCATGAGATATACATGTTATAAGTTGAAAGCAACCGCTGAAACTTAATCTTCCTTTGTGTTGCTTCAATACCTTTACTTTGATTTATTGCTTTATGAGTTAACTCTTATGCAAGACTTATTGATGCTTGTCTTGAAAGTACTATTCATGAAAAGTCTTTGCTTTATGATTCGGTTGTTTACTCATGTCATTACCATTGTTTTGATCGCTGCATTCATTACATGTGTTTACAATAGTATGATCAAGGTTATGATGGCATGTCACTCCAGAAATTATCTTTGTTATCGTTTACCTGCTCGGGACGAGCGAGAACTAAGCTTGGGGATGCGATACGTCTCCGATGTATCGATAATTTCTTATGTTCCATGCCACATTATTGATGATATCTACATGTTTTATGCATACTTTATGTCATATTTATGCATTTTCCGACACTAATCTATTAACGAGATGCCGAAGAGTCAGTTGCTGTTTTCTGCTGTTTTTGGTGTCAGAAATCCTAGTAAGGAAATATTCTCGGAATTGGACGAAATCAACGCCCAGGGTCCTATTTTTGCACGAAGCTTCCAGAAGTCCGAGGAGTAAACGAAGTGAGGCCACGAGGCGACGACACGCCAGGGCGGCGCTGCCCAGGTGCTGTCCGCGCGGCCCTGTTGTGTGGGTCCCTCGTGACCCTCCCGACTCTGCCCTTCCGCCTACTTAAAGCCTTCGTCGTGAAACCCCCAGTACCGAGAGCCACGATACGGAAAACCTTACAGAGACGCCGCCGCCGCTAATCCCATCTCGGGGGATTCAGGAGATCGCCTCCGGCACCCTGCCGAAGAGGGGAATCATCTCCCGGAGGACTCTTTACCGCCATGGTCGCCTCCGGAGTGATGAGTGAGTAGTTCACCCCTGGACTATGGGTCCATAGCAGTAGCTAGATGGTCGTCTTCTCCTTATGTGCTTCATTGTCGGATCTTGTGAGCTGCCTAATATGATCAAGATCATCTATCTGTAATGCTATATGTTGTGTTTGTTGGGATCCGATGGATAGAGAATACTATGTTATGTTGATTATCAATCTATTACCTATGTGTTGTTTATGATCTTGCATGCTCTCCGTTATTAGTAGAGGCTCGGCCAAGTTTTTACTCTTAACTCCAAGAGGGAGTATTTATGCTCGATAGTGGGTTCATGCCTCCATTAAATCTGGGACAGTGACCGAAAGTTCTAAGGTTGTGGATGTGTTGTTGCCACTAGGGATAAAACATTGATGCTATGTCCGAGGATGTAGTTATTGATTACATTACGCACCATACTTAATGCAATTGTCTGTTGTTTGCAACTTAATACTGGAAGGGGTTCGGATGATAACCTCGAAGGTGGACTTTTTAGGCAAAGATGCATGCTTGGATAGCGGTCTATGTACTTTGTCGTAATGCCCAATTAAATCTCACTATACTCATCATATCATGTATGTGCATGGTCATGCCCTCTCTATTTGTCAATTGCCCAACTGTAATTTGTTCACCCAACATGCTATTTATCTTATGGGAGAGACACCTCTAGTGAGCTGTGGACCCCGGTCCATTCTTTTACATCAAATACAATCTCATCGCAATACTTGTTCTACTGTTTTCGGCAAACAATCATCATCCACACTATACATCTAATCCTTTGTTACAGCAAGCCGGTGAGATTGACAACCTCACTGTTTCGTTGGGGCAAAGTACTTTGGTTGTGTTGTGCAGGTTCCACGTTGGCGCCGGAATCCCCGGTGTTGCGCCGCACTACATCCCGCCGCCATCAACCTTCGACGTGCTTCTTGACTCCTACTGGTTCGATTAAACCTTGGTTTCTTACTGAGGGAAACTTGCTACTGTGCGCATCACACCTTCCTCTTGGGGTTCCCAACGGACGTGTCAACTACACGCATCAAGCACTCACACACCGGCAACAAGACTAGGAAATAGCTTAGTAGTCGGAGGATGTGAATACCTTTTACCTTACCTCCCCGGCAACGGCGCCAGAAAATAACTTCGTTGCCGGGATCCGGAGTGTGAGTGCCTTTTACCTTACCTCCCCGGCAACGGCGCCAGAAAATAGCTTGATGTATACTCACACTTCTTTTCCTGTAGACAGTGTTGGGCCTCCAAGAGCAGAGGTTTGTAGAACAGCAGCAAGTTTTCCCTTAAGTGGATCACCCAAGGTTTATCGAACTCAGGGAGGAAGAGGTCAAAGATATCCCTCTCAAGCAACCCTGCAATCACGATACAAGAAGTCTCTTGTGTCCCCAACACACCTAATACACTTGTCAGATGTATGGGTGCACTAGTTCGGCGAAGAGATAGTGAAATACAAATAGTATGAATGAATATGAGCAGTAGTAACGACGCCATAAAATAGCTTGCTGGCGTGCAGTTGATGGTAGTAATATTGCAGGAAGTAAAGATGCAGTAAAACAGTAAATAAGCGATGATTGCGGTATTTGGAAACAAGGCCTAGGGATCGTACTTTCACTAGTGGACACTCTCAACATTGATCACATAATAAAACCACTCTACACTCTCTTGTTGGATGATGAACACCATTAATTGTGTAGGGCTACAAGAGCACCTCAATGCCAGAGTTAACAAGCTCCACAACATTCGATGTTCATATTTAAATAACCTTAGAGTGCATGATAGACCAACGCAATTATACCGAGTACTAACATAGCATGCACACTGTCAACATCAACTATGAAAGGGGGAATAGATCACATCAATACTATCATAGTAATAGTTAACTTCATAATCTACAAGAGATCACAATCATAACCTACACCAAGTACTTCATGATGCACACACTGTCAACATTACATCATGGAGGAGGAATAGACTACTTTAATAACATCACTAGAGTAGCACATAGATTAATAGTGATATAAAGCACATTGCAATCATAAAGGAATATAAATAAGCACTTCACTATGCGATTCTGAATTACTCTTTGGCAAGATAACGAACACTAATTCATCATGTAGGCAAACCTTAAAGATGTATTCCCAACTACTAATAAACACCCCACGCTGTCACTGTGAGCATTCATAGGAGGTACTAACACACCACAATTTCATAGAGACATCCAACTCAAATCATAACTCAGTGAATAAGTATTCTGTGAAATATAGCCTAAGAGACCCACACGGTGCACAAACTATCACCTTTACACACGTGGGACAAGGAGTCTCCGGAGATCACATAAGTGAAATCCACTTGAATAGCATAACAACATCTAGATTACAAGCTCATCATATGGATCTCAATCATGTAAGGCAGCTCATGAGATCATTGTATTGAAGTACATGGGAGAGATTAACCACATAGCTACCGGTACAGCCCTTAGCCTCGGGGGAGAACTACTCCCTCCTCATGGGAGACAGCAGCGGTGATGAATATGGCGGTGGTGTCGATGGAGATGCCTTCCGGAGGCACTTCCCCGTCCCGGCGGCGTGCCGGAACAGAGACTTCTGTCCCCCAGATCTTGGCTTCGCGATGGCGGCGGCTCTGGAAGGTTTCTCGTACCGTGGCTTTTTCGTATCGATGTTTTAGATCAGGGAGCTTTAAATAGGCGAAGAGGCGGAGTCGGAGGGGCTACGGAGCCGCCACACAATAGGGGGGCGCCCCCCCTTGGGCCGCGCCGCCACCTTGTGTGGTGGGCCTGTGGCTCTCCTCCGGTACTTCTTCGATGTTCTGGAAGCTTCGTGGAATTATAAGATGTTGGGCGTTGATTTCGTCCAATTCCGAGAATATTTCCTTACTAGGATTTCGAAACCAAAAACAACGAGAAAACAGAGCCGGCACTTCGGCATCTCGTTAATAGTTTAGTTCCGGAAAACGCATAATAATGACATATAATGTGTATAAAACATGTGAGTATCATCATAAAAGTAGCATGGAACATAAGAAATTATAGATACGTTTGAGACGTATCATGGAGCTGAGAGGCAGGAAGCCCCACTCCCAGTCAACCGGCATGGCAGTTTGGCAGATCTGCCTAGCCTTGAGGACTATATCCTCCTTGCTTAGAGGAAGGCCGGTGATCTTGGTAGGATCGCCAGGGCCGTACATTTCGCTTATCTTATGAGCCCGGCGCTATAGGCGAAGCACCCGGCGTGAGATGAAGGTGCGGATGATGTCGTCGGGGCAGATGTCTATCTCTTTCATCAGCTTCTCCATGAAGCGTACAATCCGGTTCGTCTCAATATGAGTGTTCCCAGGATTGTAGCCCCAATTGACCTTCCTGGGCGGCGTCGGATTAAAAGCCGGCAGATTGATGAGATCTGGGGCGCCGGTGTTCTTCACATAGAAAAAGGTCCCTTGCCATAACCGGCATGACTCGAGACCGGAGAATTTAAAGAAGGGGCTCCCTTGGCGGGAGCCGATGATGCAAGACCCGCATTGAACGGGGGGCTTGGGCTTAGGAATTTCCTTGCCCTGGACGGAATTGATCCGAAGAGAAAAGAAGTGAGCGAAAGTCTCGCGAGTGGGACGGAGGCCGATGTAGCCCTCCATGAAGGTAGCATAACAAGAAAGGTAAAAAACGGCATTTCCAGGAAGGTGGTGAGGCTGGAGTTGGTAAAAATCCAGGATTTGGCGGAAGAAGTCAGAAGCAGGAAGGCCGAAGCCGCGCTCGAAGTGAGTGAGAAAGACAACGAACTCACCGGGTTCAAGCACCGGTTCGATCTCGTCATGCGGAAGCCGGCAGGATACTCCTTCTGGTATCCTTCTAGATCGGTACAGCCAGTCGATCTCGTGCTGTGTGACGTCGGAACCTTTCCAGGCTCCGCGGGTGATGCTGGATAGATCTACTCCGGAAGCTTGGCTAGAGCTGCCGGCCTCTTGATCTTTGCCGGTATCGGTTTCCATCCGGGCAAGCTCAGCTGAGAGTCCGTCGGAAGCTTCACTCTGATGGCTACGGGAGGGCGATTCGGAAAGAAACTCTTCACTAGACATACGAATCTCAAAGACGCCGGACTCTACCCGAAAAAACTGATTTCCCAAGATCTACCCTTGCGCGAAGATCTACGAGTAAGAGGAAAAGCAAAAGAAAATAGAAAGTAAATACCCTACCGGCCCAAGATCTGAAAAGCAAAGAAGAGAGAGGTAAATGCGCATCGGGCCTAACCTGAGGCGGCGGAGAAGCTGAGGGAGAAGGTCGCCGGTGGTGCGGCGAGCTCGTAGTCGTGGAGGAAGGCCGGCGACGAAGAAGAAGAGAAGAAGTCGCCGGAGAACGTACGGTGCAGCGGCAGCAGACGCACTACAGTGAATCTGTGCGCAGCGAGGCTTGGCGAGGCTCGGCGGAGTTGCGGCGGAGGTTCACCGGGCGGCGGGGCTCTGGCGACGAACGGAGGTAGCGAGGGCGCAAGAGGGCTAAAAGCTCTGAGTGCGCGAGGAAGTTGAGAATGCGAAGAAAGGAGGAAGAAGGAACCGCTTCCCCTTATAAAGGAAGAAGAGATAGTGGGCTGGCAACCGCTGGGCCGCGACGGTTCACTTCGTGGGCTGCCACGTGGCACGAGGATACACGCGCGGAAAATAGTATGCCACAGGGAGGCCGCATGGATCCGGAACGGCAGCGGGGATCCGGTGCGGCGCCATAAGTGCTGGCGCAGAAGCCGAAGGGAAGTGACCCCTGACACTGGCGCGTCAGATACAGTGCGCATGTCACTGACATGCACTGTACCCGAGAAATTCTCGACTTCGCCGAGGAGGGATTTAATGTCAATGATACCGGAAGATAAGATACCGGAAAATACCTTGCAAAGAGAGAAAGATGTGAGTCCGGCAAAGATGCCGGGAGATCTAAACTGACCACCGGAAAGATTAAACCGGTACCTTAAGATATGGGAACCTGGCATGGTCCTTTGGATAAAATCCACCGGACTATACCAGCTTCGGGGACTAATGTTGGGGGGATGACCCCCGGTATGCCAAAGGCATGCCAAACCGGATGGTTTGAGCCAACAAGATACCGGTTTAATGTTTATACCAAAGCACGAAGTTAAGTGTTTGGCTAAGTAAAGCTAAGCCGGTATCCCCAAGAGGGGTATACCGGAACCAGATAAAGAAGACACCGGGCTACCGGTAAGATGTGCACTGTAGCACGTCGGCGGGACTGGTCAAAGATTCTCTCTAGAGCTAGAGGACAAGGATGAGCTAAGCAAAGTAGCTTCAAACGAAGCCCTGGCGCCAAAGAGGAAGGTGACGCTGAAAGCAACCGGGGGACGTCAGCCTCCCTGATTAAAGAAGACACCGGCGTCACTTATGATTAAAGTAACTTTGTAAAGTAGTTTGTCTAGTCAAAGATGCCATTAGGGTTTCCTAGGGTTTCTTCCCCTGTAAGCCACCCTCTCCCCTATATAAGGAGAGGGGGCACACCCGTACGCGTGGACATGCTATCTAAAGACGAGCCTTGTATGCACAAACCTGTAATCTGTGAAGATCAATGAAGAAGAAGATCTAGAGCAGAGTTCTTCCTTGTGTCTTTCTTCTTCTACCTCTGGCTTTGGCTAAGTTCCTGAGGAAAGCATCCGGAAGTTCATCCTATCTAATCAAAAACCCTCCCCCGAATCCTCTAGCGCCCATTCGGCCCCAACTTAAGCCATCCTATGGCATCTGTCTGTTCACCACGACGACAATAGTGGGTTCATGCCTCCATTGAATCTGGGAAAGTGACAGAAAGTTCTAAGGTTGTGGATGTGTTGTTGCCACTAGGGATAAAACATCAATGCTTTGTCTAAGGATATTTGTGTTGATTACATTACGCACCATACTTAATGCAATTGTCTATTGTTTGCAACTTAATACTGGAAGGGGTGCGGATGCTAACCCGAAGGTGGACTTTTTAGGCATAGATGCATGCTGGATAGCGGTCTTTGTACTTTGTCGTAATTCCCTAATTAAATCTCATATTAGTCATCATGATATGTATGTGCATTGTTATGCCCTCTCTATTTGTCAATTGCCCAACTGTAATTTGTTCACCCAACATGCTATTTCTTATTGGAGAGACACCACTAGTGAACTGTGGACCCCGGTCCATTCTTTTACATCTGAAATACAATCTACTGCAAACTTTGTTCTTTGTTGTTCTTCGCAAACAAACATCATTTTCCACACCATACGTTTAATCCTTTGTTTACAGCAAGCCGGTGAGATTGACAACCTCACTGTTAAGTTGGGGCAAAGTATTTTGATTGTGTTTTGCAGGTTCCACGTTGGCGCCGGAATCCCTGGTGTTGCGCTGCACTACACTCCTCCGCCAACAACCTTCACGTGGCCTTCATCTCCTACTGGTTCGATAACCTTGGTTTCTTACTGAGGGAAAACTTGCTGCTGTACGCATCACACCTTCCTCTTGGGGTTCCCAACAAACGTGTGTCTCACGCGCCATCAAGCAATTTTTCTGGCGCCGTTGCCGGGGATATCAAGACACGCTGCAAGGGGAGTCTCCCACATCCAATCTCTTTACTTTGTTTTTGTCTTGCTTTACTTTACTTTATTTTATTTTCTGCTTTGTTTGCTATCTCTATATCAAAAATACAAAAAATTAGTCACTTGCTTTACTTTATTTACTGTCTTGTTTGCGTTCTTTATATCAAAGACACAAAAAAAATAGTTACTTGCATTTACTCTATTTACTATCTTGTTTGCGTTCTTTATATCAAAAATACAAAAAAAATATTTACTTGCATTTACTCTACTTAATTTAGTTTGATTTATTTATTACTGTTAAAATGAATACTCCTGAGAACACTAAGTTGTGTGATTTCACTAGCACAAATAATAATGATTTGATATGCACACCTATTGCTCCACCTGCTACTACAGCAGAATTTTATGAAATTAAACCTGCTTTACTAAATCTTGTTATGGAGCAATTTTCTTGTGTTAGTTCTGATGATGTTGCTGCCCATCTTAATAATTTTGTTGAACTTTGTGAAATGCAAAAGTACAAGGATGTAGATGGTGACATTATAAAACTGAAATTGTTTCCTTTCTCCTTAAGAGGAAGAGCGAAAGATTGGTTGCTATCTTTGCCTAAGAATAGTATTGATTCATGGACTAAATATAAAGATGCTTTCATTGGTAGATATTATCCTCTTGCTAAAATTATATCTTTGAGAAGTAGCATAATGAATTTTAAGCAATTGGATAATGAACATGTTGCTCAAGCATGGGAAAGAATGAGATCTTTAGTAAAGAATTGCCCTACCCATGGACTAACTACTTGGATGATCATCCAAACCTTCTATGCAGGTGTAAGAGCAAAGTTTAAACCCCAAGTTTTGTGTGTTTGATGACAACACTTGAGTAATCTCACCGTGTGTCGTGAGTATCATTGTTAGATTTGCAAGTGCGCGGTGACCTCGCTGGACACGTCAAGATCGGAAGACTGAAGCGTAGTTGATAGGTTTTCTGGTTTTGTGTGTGTATCGCGAGGTGACATGGCTGGAGAGAAAAAGGGGAGAAAACCAGTTTTAGCCAGGCCGGTACTACCGGTACCGTAGCGGTAGTACCGCTACCTCTATAGGTACCGCCCCACGGTGCTCGCTCCGAGTTCTGCGCTGAAATTGTCCCGGAGTACGAGTTGCGGTACCTCCGCGGTACCAAGAGCGGTAGTACCGCTCACGAGCGGTAGTACCGCCCTTGGTACCGGTCGGGTACCGTAAACTAGTTACGGCAGTACCGCTACGGTACCGCTCCGGTACCGCTTCGAGTCCGATGAAGGTTTGGACCCTGTTGCGGTACCTCGAGCGGTACCGCGAGCGGTAGTACCGCTCTGCGTCCACGTGGACCAGATCTGGGGAATTCGAACTCAGAGCGGTAGTACCGCTTCCCAAAAGCGGTAGTACCGCTTAGGCAAAAACTGGACATAACGGTTGGATTTGGAGGAGCCTATTTAAGGGCTCCTTCTTCCCCAACACGATTTTATCTCTCCTCCCTCTCTCTCCTCCATTGTTGCTGAGCTTAATCCTTGAGGATCTCCCCAACCATCCAACCAATCTTGCCCAAATTTTGAGGAGTGGTGGAGGAGACCCCGATCTATAGTTCTACCAAGAGAGATTTCACCAATCCTTGATATTCCTTAGTGGAGCTTGGTGCTAGGGTTCCTATTGTGGGACATTGGAGAAAGTGCATCCATGGAGGCTAGCTTGGTGTTGTACTAGCTCCATGGGTTGTTGGGAGCCTCCTTGTGGTGTGGAGCTCGCCCCAACCTTGTGAAGGAATCACCGCCTCGACCGGTGCCTTAGTGGAGAAGGGGAGCACCTTCGTGGAGCTCTCTCGAGGAAGAAGGTGAGGCCTTCCTTCGTGGTGTGGCCGTCTAGTCTCTTGTGTGAGACTAGCACCTCCTCAACGCAGACGTACTTCCTATTATGGAAGGAACTACGGGAAACAAACCTCGCCTCGTCTATGCGCCACCGGTTGTCCCTCTCCTTAATCTTACTATCTTGTTGATTCCTTTGCTTGTTGCACTTGTCCTAGGATCATTGTAGGATCACCGCTATCGCTAAAGTTATCACATTTACCTTCCGTTGCACTAAAAATTGAAAAAGACTAAAACTTGCCGTAGCGCCATTCACCCCCCCCCCTCTTGTTCGCTACGATCCATTCAAGTGGTATCAGAGCGAGGTTTTCTTGCTCGGGCTTTACCGCCTAAGAAATGGCCGAACAAGATGCGGGTGTGGCGAATGGGTCACCTTCCCTTGTGCCACCCGCTCCATCATCTCTCGTCGATACCACAACGGCTACGTTGGATGATCTCAAGAAATTGGAGTCATCCATCGTTAACCAAATGAAGGCGATGATGATGGAGTTGGTTGCTCAAAAACCGAACCCTATTGTTGATCCTAAAGCAAGTGCTGAGGATCCCCCGCCAAAAGCTAACCCCTTTCCTCTTGTTGATTTTGTCGCGCAAGCGACAAAAGATTCACAAAAGGAAGGGATTGGGGAGACCGGCACTTCAACAAAGGGGAAGGATGAGACACCGGTTGCGGAACGTCTAGGGGTTATCATGAGGTGCCACCACTAGGTGATTACACCATAAATGTTCCAATACCTATGCCACATATATTTTCGCATGGTTCACCACCGTTACTTGAGTCAAACAACTTTGAAAATTGGCAATTCTTAATGCGTTCCCATGTGCGCAGCGCATCTACCGAGCTTTGGCGTATCATCAAGGAGGGCTATTCACCACGAGACCCGAAGAGCTTGACAAGGAGAGAAGTGGTGGATGACCAACTCAACGCCACCGCCATCAACATGATACACATGGCCATCACGCCCAAGGACCGTGCTCATATCCGCTCGCTCAAGACCGCCAAGGAAGCATGGGATAAACTTGAGAAGCTCTTCCTCGGAAATGCAAGCATCCAAAGCTCTCGTTTTGATGAAGTGAACAACATGGCCGACAACTTCGTCATGATTCAAGGAGAGTCCCCCGAAGAAATGTATCGGCGCCTTATCGCTCTTGCCGTGCAAATGCAAGATCTTGGAGCAACGTTTGTGGATGACCATTGGATCAAGCGCAAGTTCTACAACGCTCTCCTCCCTTATGAGTAAGTGAAGTTGATGGCCATCCGCCAAAACGCCTCCTTCCGTGCTATGACATCCGATAAAGTTCTTAGCGAAATCATCGCTTTGGACATCTCCAAGAAGAATGCGGAGGATCTTGTTGCTCGCGCCCACAACTCCCGCAAGCCCAACCTTGCATTGAAGATGAGGGTACATGAGGCTAGTGAAAGCGATGAGGATCCCATTGAGTGGGGACCAGATGATCTCAAGATCAATTACCATGAGCACATGGCTCTCGCCGCCAAGAGATTTTGGGATGGAAACATGTCCCGAAGCACAAGACCAAGAAGATCACGTGATTCTCCAAGAAGTTTCTCCAAGAGCCCAAGGGAGGGGCAAAGGGGGAGAACATGCTATAATTGCGGCGACAAGAATCATTTTGTCGCGGATTGTATGTTTGAGAGAAGAGAAGATCATGGTGGAAGGCTTATCCGCAAGGATAAGTTCAAGTCACTCTCCAAAGGATTCTCCAAGTTCTCCCCAAAGTCCGATGACGACAAGGTCTCCCCCAACAAGAAGCCTAGAGCCTTCATCATTCGAGAAGAGTACTCCTCCGATGAAGATGGAGAACATGAAGACAAGCGCTCCAACAAGGAAGGAGAGGGAGTGGCCGCCATCGCCATTTCCACTCCCTCTATCTCCCTCTTCGACTCTCCTAATGAGAACCTCGCCATCAACAATGCTCGCTGCCTTATGGCAAAGGTATCCACGGAGGTAAAATCCGCTTCCAAACCATCATCTTCAACTAATGCCTTATATATTGATGATGCCACTAGTCTCACCGTTAAACGTGAGATTATGGGTTTGGATTCTTTGGATTCTTTTCTCACTAACATGAAAGGGGATACCAAGACTCATGTTGGAGCTCTCTTAGCCCAACTTGGTGCGGCACAAGATCTTATTGAGGAGAGGGAGAGGTTGGAAAGGGAAGCGGCGAATGAGATTGCCTCTCTCAAAGAGGAGTTTGACGATGAACGAAATCTGCGCATGTCTCTTGAAGCTAGTGTCATCGTCCCTGAAGACACCAACGAAGCTATTGTCTCTCGACTCACCAAGGATCGAGACCATGCTCTTGAGATGATTGGTGAGCTTCAAAAGAAGATGCTCTCTCTTGAGGAAGCCAATAAAGAGAAAGATGATGAAGACCCCAACTCTTGTCATGATGAGCTTGTTGATCAAGTTACTTCCTTGAGGAGGCACAATTCTCTTCTCTTGGAAGTCAATGCCCTTCAAGAAGAAGCCTTGGATGAATATAACCGCTTATTCAAAGAGAAGACCTCATGTTGCAACCATGAAGAAGAAATTGCCGCTCTTGAGATCACCAAGGCCAAGCTTTTGAGTTTGAGTACCAAGCAAGAAGAGTCTTTGGTGGAATGTCTTCACATGAGCAAGGAGAAGGACACTTGTTGTGATCATGAGGAGGAAATAGCTGCCTTGAAGAGAAGGGAAGCCAAGCTCATGGAGATCAATTCCATGCAAGAGGAAGCATTGAAGGTGCATTTCCCCTTGAGCAAGGACCGTGTGTGTTGCACTCATGAAAGTTACATTGCCAAAATGGAGAGTGACAAGCGCATGCTCATGAAGATGAACGCTCTCCAAGAAGAAGCTTTGATGGAACACTTCCGGGTGAACAAGGAAAAGGAAGTACAAGTGTTTGATATTTTCCATCCTCACCCGGAGCATGAAGATGAAGTCCACCGTTTGAAGTCCAAAGTTGATAGACTCCAAGTTCAAGCCAAGTACTTGGAAGGAGTCATTGAAGCTAAAGATGGAGCCAAAGAGGGCTCTTGCAATGAAGGAGGAGTGGCTACCAAGCCAAAGAGGAAGAGGAATAAGAGGACCAAGAAGAAGAAGAACAAGGAGAACATGGAGATCAACCTTGAAGAGAGCAATGCTAGCTCAAGAAGGGATGGAGTACCCAACTCCGCCTCGACGGGTTCCGCCAGCTCTAACAACCCTTCTCATAATCTTTTTGTTGATTACTATGGACATATTCGTGCTCACTTTATTGGTCCTCAAAATGACAATGTTGATTGGACTATTTGGGTTCCCAAACCCCTTGTTACTAACATGCTAGGACCCATTGAAAAATGGGTACCTAAATCCAAGACTTGATTCCTTGTAGGACTATGCTTCCGGTGGCGCTAAATGGGTGGTTGATAGTGGAGCCAAAAGTCATATGACCGGAAGCAACAATATTGTTGTCGACCTCGAGCCTTCTCACTCTACCGTATCATATGGCGACAACACGTGCTCTAAGGTATTGGGTCTTGGCAAGGTGGTGGTAACACCCGACATCTCACTTGTGAATGTCCTCCTTGTCGAGACCCTTGGTTACAATTTACTCTCCGTTCATCAAATTTCTCATATGGGTCTATGCACATTCTTTGATGAACATATGGTGGTCCTCTTGTGGAGCAAGACACTCAATGTAGCTTTTGTTGGATATGTAGAGAACGGTTTGTATGTTGTCGATTTCTCCGGAAAGACAACATCTTCCGCTCTTTGCCTATTCGCCAAAGGTGACAAGGGTTGGTTATGGCATTGCCGACTAGCCCATGTCAACATGAGGACTTTGCAAAGTCTCCACAAGGGTGGCCACATTCTCGGACTAAAAGAAGATGTCTCTTTTTGTAAGGATCGTGTTTGTAGGGCTTGCGTACAAGGAAAAAATGCATGGAGCTCCTCACAAGGCCAAGACCATCATCTCTACCACAAGATGCTTGGAGCTCTTACATGTTGATCTCTTCGGTCCACCGTCTCATGAAAGTCTTGGAGGAAAGAAGTATTGCCTCGTCATTGTCGATGACTATTCACGCTATTGTTGGGTATTCTTCTTCAAGTACAAGAGTGAGACTCAACGGACCATGATGGAGTTTGCCAACCAAGTTCAACGCAAGTACGACAACAAGATCCTCGCAATAAGGAGCGACAATGGAACGGAGTTCAAGAACTACACCTTGGATGACTTCCTCGGTGAAGAAGGAATCCAACACCAATACTCCACGCCATATACTCCCCAACAAAATGGGGTCGCCGAAAGGAAAAATGGAACCTTGATCGAAGCCGCTCGAACCATGATGATGGAGTACAAGTCTAACTACAACTTTTGGGCGGAAGCTATCTCTACCGCATGCCATGCTACTAATCGTCTCTACTTTCGCAAAGGCCTAGAGAAGACACCATATGAGATTCTCACCGGCAACAAGCCCAATGTGTCATACTTCAAGGTCTTCGGATGCAAATGCTATGTGCTTGTCAAGGACACACGTCTATCCAAGTTTGATTCAAGAGCTCAAGAAGGAATTTTCGTTGGCTATGCTACGGATTCTCACGCCTATAGAGTCTTCAACAAGTCAAATGGGCGGGTTGTAGAATCTTGTGACGTGACGTTCGATGAAGATGATAGATCTTTGGAGGAGCGAAGTGCTTCTTGTGAGAAAGGAGATGCAATTCCCTCGGAGACCATAGGAAGGATGGGTGTTGGCATTCGCCGACCTCAAGAGCTACCTTCTATGAGTACCGGGGAAGGACCAAGTTCCACCCAAGTGGAGCCATCTAAACCACAAGGCCAAGCTTCTTCCGTTGATCTTACAAATGCAAGCCAACCTCTACCACAACCTCAAGTTCAACCTCAACATCTACAACAACAATCAAGTACAAGATCACCTCAAAAAGCTCAAGAACAACATTCACCACAAGTTCATCTACAACAACAACCGACATCAAGTGACCAAGGCCAAGCTTCAAGTTCTTCTCCGAGTGACTCGGGGGTGATCTTTATGGACAACACTATTCCTAATACCCCCGAGTCATCCGGATCTCATGATGATGATGATGCCCACTTCAACAACAATGAAGGTCAAGGCGAGGACCTAAACCGTGATGAAATCCAAGAGGACCCACAAGAATCTTCTCCTTTAGCCGTCACTCGCCGTGAAGATCCTATTGCAAGACACTTGCGCCTCAAGTCCCATTCGTTGAGTAATGTCATTGGTGATCTAAAGAGCAAAGTAACCACCCGGAGGCAACTAGCAAACTTTTGTGAGCACCACGCCTTTGTCTCTATGGTGGAACCACTCAAAGTTAATGAAGCTCTCAAAGATCCCGATTGGTTGAATGCAATGCAAGAGGAACCCAACAACTTCAAGAGGAATGATGTGTGGACTCTTATGAAGCGACCCAATCATTGCCGCAATGTTATCGGTACCAAATGGGTCTTCAAGAACAAGCAAGATGAACATGGCATGGTCATCCGCAACAAAGCAAGATTGGTGGCACAAGGCTATTCTCAAGTTGAAGGCGTGGACTTTGGTGAAACCTTTGCACCCGTTGCAAGGCTTGAGTCCATCTGTATCCTTTTGGCCTTTGCCTCTCATCATGGCTTCAAGTTGCGACAAATGGATGTTAAGAGTGCTTTTCTTAATGGTCCTCTACATGAGGAGGTGTATGTGAAGCAACCCCCGGGATTTGAGGACCCCCATTTCCCGGACCATGTCTTCAAGCTCAAAAAGGCCCTATATGGACTCAAACAAGCTCCTAGAGCTTGGTATGAGCATCTAAAGGAGTTGCTTGAAGACCAGTGGTTTCGAAGTGGGGAAAATCGATCCCACTCTTTTTACTAAGAAAGTCAATGGGGAGCTTTTCGTATGCCAACTCTATGTAGATGAAATCATATTTGGCTCGACTAACACAAAATTCAATGATGAGTTTGCTATCTTGATGACAAATAGGTTTGAGATGTCAATGATGGGTGAACTCAAGTACTTCCTCGGGTTTAAGATCAAGCAAATGGGAAAAGGCACCTTCATCAATCAAGAAAAATATCTCCAAGACATGCTCAAGCGCTTTGACATGGAGGACGCCAAGGGGATTGGAACTCCAATGCATCTCAAATGTCAACTCTCTCTTGACGAGACCGGCAAGGCGGTGGATCCCAAGCTCTACCGTTCGATGATAGGTTTGCTTCTTTACCTTTGTGCCTCTCGCCCGGATATAATGTTAAGCGTTGGTATGTGTGCACGGTTTCAAGCAAGCCCGAAGGAAAGCCACGTTGTGGCGGTCAAAAGGATCTTTCGATATTTAGTTGATACCCCGCACTTCGGACTATGGTACCCAAGGGACACGGACTTTGCTTTGGTTGGCTTCACCGACTCCGATTGGGCGGGCGACAAGGTTGATAGGAAGTCTACATCCGGAGCTTGTCACTTTCTTGGAAGATCCTTGGTGTGTTGGTCCTCGAAGAAGAAAAATTGTGTCTCCGTCTCCACCGCGGAAGCCGAGTATATTGCCGCGGCAAGTAGTTGTGCTCAAATCTTGTGGATGAGGCAAACCTTGCGGGATTATGGACTCGAGTATAGCAAGGTGCCTCTTTTGTGTGACAATGAGAGCGCAATCAAGATTGCCTACAATCCGGTTCTTCATGGCAAGACGAAGCACATTGAGATACGGAACCACTTCATCCGGGATCAAATTGCTCGCGGAGATATTGTATTATCCTATATTGGCACCAAGGAGCAATTGGCAGACATCTTCACAAAGCCCTTGGATGAGAAGCGTTTCATTGAGTTGAGGTATGAGCTAAATATCATTGATCCATCGAACTTTGCTTGACCGTCGTGCACACATACCACTCCTAACCTTTATATCTAGTTGAAAGGCACGCATGAACATAGGGGAGTGCGGTTTAAATCTATTGAGCTATCCCTCCCCCCATAATGCATAAAGAAATCCAAAACATATGCAATTTGTCAATTGAGTGACTTATGAGCTTCATGTTGAGTTGTAGTCCGTGAGTCCTAGATACATCTACGCGACCTCACACTACTACACTCTTACACGGTGGCTTCGGCCACCAACCTCCTCTTTGAGGGATTTTTTGGTTCTTTGTGTTTCTTTGTGACCTTTCTTTTTGTCCTTCTTCTTCTTTCTTTTCTTCGTGTTTTTGGAGAACCTCATTCAAGCTTGTTTTCCTTTTTTTTTTGGTTTTTGCAAGCTTGGTTGTATGTTCTTTTTCTCCATCCTTCTAGTTTCTTTACCCTCCTTTTTGGTGTTCCGATGCCAAAGGGGGAGAAGTTCCTATGTGGATGGGGACCCTTGTTGTTTGTAGCCCTTTGGTTCTAGTTGCTTATCTTTTTGTGTGGCTACATCAACAATCCGTTGGAGGCATCTTATGGTGAGTTTGGGTATTCTCAAAGCTATGGTATGATAACTTCACCCAAATCTCCTTGCATGATCTTATGTTGCCTCCATATTGTGCATATGCTACTTGAACATGTCATTTATCCATGTTGCATATGTGCTTGGTGTGTAGAAACTAGGGAGAGTGATGTCTCTAGAACATGTGTATTTTTATTCAAATACATATCCATGATATGCACATGTGTAGGGGGAGCTCCGTCGAGTTTTTGCAAATCTAAGTATCTCATCATAATATCATATATTATTGTAAAGTCTTGTGTTGTCATCAAACACCAAAAAGGGGGAGATTGTAAGAGCAAAGTTTAAACCCCAAGTTTTGTGTGTTTGATGACAACACTGAGTAATCTCACCGTGTGCCGTGAGTATCATTGTTAGATTTGCAAGTGCACGGTGACCTCGTTGGACACGTCAAGATCGGAAGACTGAATCGTAGTTGATAGGTTTTCTGGTTTTGTGTGTGTATCGCGAGGTGACATGGCTGGAGAGAAAAAGGGGAGAAAACCAGTTTTAGCCAGGCCGGTACTACCGGTACCTGTAGCGGTAGTACCGCTACCTCTATAGGTACCGCCCCACGGTACCGCTCTGAGTTCTGCGCTGAAATTCTCCCACAGTACGAGTTGCGGTACCTCTGCGGTACCAAGAGCGGTAGTACCGCTCACGAGCGGTAGTACCGCCCTTGGTACCGATCAGGTACCGTAAACTAGTTACGGCAGTACCGCTCTGGTACCGCTCTGGTACCGCTTCGAGTCCAGTAAGGTTTGGACCCTGTTGCGGTATCTCGAGCGGTAGTACCGCTCTGCGTCCACGTGGACCAGATCTGGGGAATTCGAACTCAGAGCGGTAGTACCGCTTCCCAAAAGCGGTAGTACCGCTTAGGCAAAAACTGGACATAACGGTTGGATTTGGAGGAGCCTATTTAAGGGCTCCTTCTTCCCCAACACGATTTTATCTCTCCTCCCTCTCTCTCCTCCATTGTTGCTGAGCTTAATCCTTGAGGATCTCCCCAACCATCCAACCAATCTTGCCCAAATTTTGAGGAGTGGTGGAGGAGACCCCGATCTATAGTTCTACCAAGAGAGATTTCACCAATCCTTGATATTCCTTAGTGGAGCTTGGTGCTAGGGTTCCTATTGTGGGACATTGGAGAAAGTGCATCCATGGAGGCTAGCTTGGTGTTGTACTAGCTCCATGGGTTGTTGGGAGCCTCCTTGTGGTGTGGAGCTCGCCCCAACCTTGTGAAGGAATCACCGCCTCGACCGGTGCCTTAGTGGAGAAGGGGGAGCACCTTCGTGGAGCTCTCTCGAGGAAGAAGGTGAGTCCTTCCTTCGTGGTGTGGCCGTCTAGTCTCTTGTGTGAGAATAGCACCTCCTCAAAGCAGACGTACTTCCTATTGTGGAAGAAACTGCGGGAAACAAACCTCGCCTTGTCTCCGCGCCCCCGATTGTCCCGCTCCTTACTCTTACTATCTTGTTGATTCCTTTGCTTGTTGCACTTGTCCTAGGATCATTGTAGGATCACTGCTATCGCTAAAGTTATCACATTTACCTTCCATTGCACTAAAAATTGAAAATGACTAAAACTTGTCGTAGCGCCATTCATCGCCCCCCCCCCTCTTGTTCGCTACGATCCATTCAGCAGGATTGAATTTTTCTTCGCGGAACCTATTGGATTCAGCTGCTGGAGGTACTTTTATGTCCATCACCTTGGGGGCGGCAACAAAGCTTCTTGATGATATGATGATCAATTACTCTGAATGGCACACTGAAAGGACTCCGCAAGGTAAGAAGGTAAATTATGTTGAAGAAACCTCCTCCTTGAGTGATAAGATCGATGTTATTATGTCTATGCTTGTGAATGGTAGATCTAATGTTGATCCTAATAATGTTCCTTTAGCTTCATTGGTTGCTCAAGAAGAACATGTTGATGTGAACTTCATTAAAAATAATAATTTCAACAACAATGCTTATAGGAATAATTCTGGTAATAACTATAGGCCATATCCTTCTAATAATGGTAATTCTTATGGTAATTCTTACAACAATAATAGGAGTGTACCCTTTGGTCTTGAAGCCATGCTTAAAGAATTTATTAGTACACAAACTGCTTTTAACAAATCTGTTGAGGAAAAGCTTGGTAAAATTGATGTTCTTGCTTCTAAGGTTGATAGTCTTGCCGCTGATGTTGATCTTTTAAAATTGAAAGTTATGCCTAAAGAAGATAAAGATATTAAGTCATTTGCTACAGCAAACTCTATCCAAGTTCGAATTAATGAAAATATTAGATTGATGGCTGAATTGCATGCTAGGTGGGAAAGAGAAGAAAAACTAGCTAAAGAGAATAATGTAGCTAAAGTTTGGACTATTACCACCACTAGTAATGTTGATGCTTCACATGTTGTTAAACCTCCTACTATAAATGCGAAAGTAATTGGTGATGGCAATGTTTCTACTCCTAATGCAAAGCGTGCAAAACTGCCTGAAACTGCTAAAACCGCTGAAACTGTTTGTGATAAAACTGCTGAAATTTTTAAAAATATTGGGGACAATGATCCCATTGCTGTAGATCATAATGGTTTAGATTTTGATGATTGTCATATCTCTGAAGTTATTAAGTTCTTACAAAAACTTGCTAGAAGTCCTAATGCTAGTGCTATAAATTTGGCCTTTATAAAACATATTACAAATGCTCTCATAAAAGCTAGAGAAGAGAAATTAAAACTTGAAACTTCTATTCCTAGGAAGTTGGAAGATGGTTGCGAGCCCATCATTAAAATGAGGGTCAATGATTTTGATTGTAATGCTTTATGTGATCTTGGTGCAAGTATTTCTGTTATGCCTAAGAAACTCTATGAAATGCTTGAGTTGCCACCATTGAAAAATTGTTATTTGGAAGTTAATCTCGCTGATAATTCTATAAAGAAACCTTTGGGGAGGATTGATAATGTTCATATTACGGTTAACAATAACCTTGTCCCCGTTGATTTTATTGTCTTGGATATTGAATGCAATGCATCTTGTCCCATTATTTTGGGAAGACCTTTTCTTCGAACTGTTGGTGCTATTATTGATATGAAGGAAGGGAATATTAAGTATCAATTTCCTCTCAAGAAAGGTATGGAACACTTCCCTAGAAAGAGAATGAAGCTACCTTTTGATTCTATTATTAGAACAAGTTATGATGTTAATGCTTCATCTCTTGATAATACTTGATTCACACTTTCTACGCCTAGCTGAAAGGCGTTAAAGAAAAGCGCTTATGGGAGACAACCCATTATTTTACTTCTGCACTTTTATTTTATATTTGAGTCTTGGAAGTTGTTACTACTATAGCAAACTCTCTTTATCTTTATTTTATTGCATTGTTGTGCCAAGTAAAGTCTTTGATAGTAAGGTTAATACTAGATTTGGATTACTGCGCAGAAACAGATTTCTTGCTGTCACGAATTTGAGTAGACCTCTCTGTAGGTAACTCAGAAAAATCTGCCAATTTTCGTGTGTGATCATCAGATATGTACGTAACTTTCATTCAATTTGAGCTTTTTCATCTGAGCAAGTTACGTGCCCCTGAAAAATTCGTCTTTACAGACTGTTCTGTTTTGACAGATTCTGCCTTTTATTTCGCATTGCCTCTTTTGCTATGTTGAATGGATTTCTTTGTTCCATTAACTTTCAGTAGCTTTGTGCAATGTCCGGAAGTGTTAAGAATTATTATGTCACCTCTGAATATGTGAATTTTTGATTATGCACTAACCCTCTAATGAGTTTGTTTTGAGTTTGGTGTGGAGAAAGTTTTCAAGGGTCAAGAGAGGAGGATCATACAATATGATCAAGAAGAGTGAAAAGTCTAAGCTTGGGGATGCCCCCGTGGTTCATCCCTGCATATTTCAAGGAGACTCAAGCATCTAAGCTTGGGGATGCCCAAGGCATCCCCTTCTTCATCGACAACTTATCAGGTCACCTGTAGTGAAACTATATTTTTATTCCGTCACATCTTATGTGCTTTACTTGGAGCGTCTGTATGTTTTTGTTTTTGTTTGAATAAAATCGGATCCTAGCATTATTTGTGTGGGAGAGAGACACGCTCCGCTGTTTCATATGAACACTGGTGTTCTTAGCTTTACTTTTAATGTTCATGGCGAAGGTTGAAACTCGCTTCGTTCATTGTTATATGGTTGGAAACGAGAAAATGCTTCATGTGGTAATTGGTATATTGTCTTGAATAATTTGATACTTGGCAATTGTTGTGCTCAAATAGATCATGTTTAAGCTCTTGCATCATGTACTTTGCACCTATTAATGAAGAACTACCATAGAGGTTGTTGAAATTTGGTTTGCATGATTGGTCTCTCTAAAGTCTAGATATTTTCTGGTGAAGTGTTTTAACAACAAGGAGACAGTGTAGAGTCTTATAATGCTTGCAATATGTTCTTATGTAAGTTTTGTTGTACCGGTTCATACTTGTGTTTGCTTCAAACAACCTTGCTAGCCAAAGCCTTGTACTGAGAGGGAATACTTCTCGTGCATCCAAATCCTTGAGCGAAAAACTATGCCACTTGTGTCCACCATACCTACCTACTACGTGGTATTTCTCTGCCATTCCAAAGTAAATTACTTGAGTGCTACGTTTAAAATTTCATTCTTTATCTTTGCAATACATAGCTCATGGGAAAATAGCCTTAAAAACTATTGTGGTATTGAATATGTTACTTATGTATCTTATTTCTTATAAGTTGCTTGTTGAGCGGTAACCATGTTTCTGGGGACGCCATCAACTATTACACCTTTGTTGAATATCATGTGAGTTGCTATGCATGTTCGTCTTGTCCGAAGTAAGGGTGATTTATCATGATCAAATGGTTTGAGTATGCATATTGTTAGAGAAGAACATTGGGCCGCTAACTAAAGCCATGAATCATGGTGGAAGTTTCGGTTTGGACATTAATCCTCAAATCTCTTATGAGAATATTATCCGTTGTTGAATTCTTAAGCATTAAAGAGGAGTCCATTATCTGTTGTCTATGTTGTCCCGGTATGGATGTCCTTAGTTGAGATCTATCAAAAACGAGAAATCAAATGCGATCTATCTCCTTGGACCTTTGTACGGGCGGCATAGAGGTACCCCTTTGTGACACTTGGTTGAAACATATGTTATGCAATGATAATCCATGTAAATCCAAGCTAATTAGGACAAGGTGCGAGCACTATTGGTATTCTATGCATGAGGCTTGCAACTTATAGGATGTCTTATGCATAACACATATGAATTATTACTACCGTTGACAAAATTGTTTCTATGTTTTCAAAATGAAAAGCTCTAGCACAAAAATAGTAATCCATGCTTTCCTCTGCGAAGGGCCCATTCTTTTACTTTATGTTGAGTCAGTTTACCTACTTCCTTCTATCTTAGAAGCAAACACTTGTGTCAACTGTGTGCATTGATTCCTACATTCTTGCTTATTTGCATTCATCATATTACTTTGAGTTGACAATTATCCATGAGATATATCCATGAGATAAACATGTTGAAGTTGAAAGCAACCGCTGAAACTTATATCTTCCTTTGTGTTGTTTCAAATCTTTCTACTAAGAATCTATTGCTTTATGAGTTAACTCTTATGCAAGTCTTATCGATGCTTGTCTTGAAAGTACTATTCATGAAAAGTCTACGTTATATGATTCAGTTGTTTAATCATTGTCTTTACCATTGCTTCGAATCACTCGTATTCATCTCATATTCTTTACAATAGTATTGATCAAGATTATGATAGCATGTCACTTCAGAAATTATCCTTGTTATCGTTTACCTACTCGAGGGCGAGTAGGAACTAAGCTTGGGGATGCTTGATACGTCTCAAACGTATCTATAATTTCTTATGTTCCATTCTAGTTTTATGACAATACTCACATGTTTTAAACACACTTTACATCATTTATACGCATTTTCCGGCACTAACCTATTAACGAGATGCTGAAGCGCCAGTTCCTGTTTTGTGCTGTTTTTGGTTTCAGAAATCCTACAGGAAATATTCTCGGAATTGGACGAAACGAACGCCCAGGGTCTTATTTTTCCACGGAGCTTCCAGAAGACCGAAGGAGATACAAAGTGGGGCCACGAGGTGGCGACACCACAAGGCGGCGTGGCCAAGGGGGAGCCCGCGCCGCCCTATGGTGTGGGCCCCTCGTGTGCCCCCCAACTCTGCCCTTCCGCCTACTTATACTCTCCGTCGCGAAAACCCTATTACCGAGAACCACGATACGGAAAAAGTTCCAGAGACGCCGCCGCCGCCAATCCCATCTCGGGGGATTCAGGAGATCGCCTCCGGCACCCTGCCGGATAGGTGAATCATCTCCCGGAGGACTCTACATCACCATGATCGCCTCCGGACTGATGTGTGAGTAGTTCATCCTTGGACTATGGGTCCATAGCAGTAGCTAGATGGTTGTCTTCTCCTCTTGTGCTATCATGTTAGATCTTGTGAGCTGCCTATCATGATCAAGATCGTGTATTTGTAATGCTACCTGTTGTGTTTGTTGGGATCCGATGAATATGGAATACAATGTCAAGTTGATTATTGATCTATCATATATGTGTTGTTTATGTTCTTGCATGCTCTCCGTTGCTAGTAGAGGCTCTGGCCAAGTTGATACTTGTAACTCCAAGAGGGAGTATTTATGCTCGATAGTGGGTTCATGCCTCCATTGAATCCGGGACGGTGACGAGAAAGTTCTAAGGTTGTGGATGTGCTGTTGCCACTAGGGATAAAACATCAATGCTTTGTCTAAGGATATTTGTGTTGATTACATTACACACCATACTTAATGCAATTGTCTCGTTGTTTGCAACTTAATACTGGAAGGGGTGCAGATGCTAACCCGAAGGTGGACTTTTTAGGCATAGATGCATGCTGGATAGCGGTCTATGTACTTTGTCGTAATGCCCTAATTAAATCTCATATTAGTCATCATGATATGTATGTGCATTGTTATGCCCTCTCTATTTTTCAATTGCCCAACTGTAATTTGTTCACCCAACATGCTATTTCTTATTGGAGAGACACCACTAGTGAACTGTGGACCCCGGTCCATTCTTTACATATGAAATACAATCTACTGCAAACTCTGTTCTTTGTTGTTCTTCGCAAACAAACATCATTTTCCACACCATACGTTTAATCCTTTGTTTACAGCAAGCCGGTGAGATTGACAACCTCACTGTTAAGTTGGGGCAAAGTATTTTGATTGTGTTATGCAGATTCCACGTTGGTGCCGGAATCCCTGGTGTTGCGCCGCACTACACTCCTCCGCCAACAACCTTCACGTGGCATTCATCTCCTACTGGTTCGATAACCTTGGTTTCTTACTGAGGGAAAACTTGCTGCTGTACGCATCACACCTTCCTCTACAATGTTAATGAAAATGAAGATGTCAGATATGATGCAGATGCCTATCAAAAGCAGGAACAAGCTGGTCGGCAACAACGGCATGACACATACGCTGTAGGAACAGAACAAGTCATACCTACTGCAAATTTAAGAAGAGATGGACCCCGCCATACTGTAGCGGCTCTGGTTGAAAACCTGATGAACAATACTGAAGGCCTTGATAATGACAATGGAGATGAATTTGATGACACATGTGACAATTAAGTAGATGAGCATGACTCTTTTCCAGATATGGACACTGATGAGGAGTAGCTTTTTCCCATTGTATAAGTAATCATCTTTTTGCAATATATTGCATTACCTATCGAATGATATTGATTTTGTATTTTGCATGTTAATAATTTTTGGTAAAAACATAGTCAAACTTGACATAGTTTTATTTTCTTAAAATAGCTCTCCTTTAATTCATATGATAGGAAAATCATTTTGATCATTAGAGCATGTGTCCAACAGATGATGTATTTGTCAAAAAAACAGTTATATAAATCACATTAGCCCAAAAAATGAGCAAAATCAGATGATGTAATGTACAAAACGTTCCCAAAAAAATTACATTGCGATGTATAATTTGCACCACGTGATGCAAATTTACATCACCTGCAACGCCCAACCGCTGGGCCGATTCTAGCTCGCCTCCGCGTCCTACTGGCAGTCAGTCTGCGTGGCTGACGCGACACCTTCAAACTTAGTTCTACCTACCACGAGCTCCCACACAACCTATGTCCGGCCAGGAGCTCCGGGTTGCACAGAACGTGTTTGACAAGGGTGTATAATTGCACAGGTGATGTACATCATCTGGATTATAAAAACAAAATCAGGCGATGTCAAAGCCGAAAAAAATCCCTAAACAGGTGATGTATAATTGCTTTTGTGCTTCTCTACGCCATCCTCAATGTCTTTTCCGTTAGACTTTGCCTGTAAGAGAGAGCATAAGCATTAATCATGTTACAAAATCAGGGGTTTTGCGTTCAAAATAAACATCATTTCTGGTTTTAAAGGTTAAGCAAATATTTACATCTATGCGAAAAAATAATATTGTAGTAGTACTAAAATGGTTGGCTAGATAAAGGTTTTATTAAATATAAACATACCCAGGTGAGAGAATTGGCGATGCAGATGGATAAATCTATTTCGTGCAATGTCACCGAAATGGGCGACACCTGACACGGCTGAGAAAAAAACAAAACAACTATTTTATATGTATAATGGCAATGCAGAAAACCCAGCTCATCGGCAGTTTGGCACGACGGCCAGTAATACAATGATTTATACCTAGATTCGGCGGGAAGTCAGGATCAGGAACATCCGGTACAGTGCCTCCAGTGGATCGACCCGCCGGCGACGAACCGTTGCGCGCACGACTCGCCCTCCTCATCGACTACCTGGCCACCTCCTCCGCGCCACCAGATCTCACGACAGGAACACGAGGAAGAGCCGCTGTGCCCGCGCACACGCTGAATGAGCTATGGCACCGAAACTGGCGATTGAGGCAACAGATCAACGTCTGCGCGAGCAACGCTGCCAAGTCTAAGCCTGGGAGAGTGGGAAGAGAGCGAAGGGTTAGGGTTACAGGGTAGTCCATGTAAACGTCCACAGTGTGGCCGATGACCCAAAACGACAAAACTCAAAAGGTTGGCACCTAAATAGCGAAGCCCTGACACAAAAATTGGGCACCGTCCACCACAATGTAGTTGATGCATGTACAGTAAAGCGGGGTCCATCCATGGATTAGAAAATTTGGTTGAGCCAATCTATGTTGCTATTAGTCGATTCGGGAGCTATATACACGTGACTTCGTGTCCGATATCTGTACTATGCCTTCTCCATCTACACGCCTCCGTGCTAATTAATTCTATCCCAATGCCTACATCCAGCCCAAACCTCTGTCATTGCAGTTGTGACTCACCTCAACCATTGGATCCCAAACACAAGAGCGAGCTGAATCTCAACCAGAGAGTCCTTTGTTTCATGGTTAGCTATCTACATCCTGTTGTCTTACTAAAACCGTGCCTCTCATAGAGATAACCTCGCTGGTGTAGCAATGGCTGCTAGTTGCTAGCATGAGCAAAGGGATAAGGAAGAAAAGATAAAAAAAAAGTGTGGTAGGGCCTACAAGCAGGAGAGCTAGCCCAAACCAAGCACATGTCGTAGGTCGATTTTTTTACCTTTTTATAATTACTAGGCAGCACATGTGTTTGCCCATCGAGTGGAACTCAGAAGAGGAGGGATCACACGGAAGGAGACGAAGGGAGAGTAGTCACGGGGCCGATGTTATTTATGGTGTCTCCCTTTTTCGGGAGATGTTGACTGTTGTGCAGGGTTTGTCAGTGTTCAGGAGGTGCCAGCGAGCGAGTCGAGCGAGAGAGGCCAAGAATGAGAGAGATTTTATTTGAGAGAGGGACAATTGAAGGATCCTGAAGGACCCAGACTTCCAGTATGCATCACATCACAGTTTACAGCAAGACACAAAATAAACAGGAAATTATATCTAAATCCCTAACTTTTACATGGAGCACCCCAGACTGAAAGCAAGAAATGTGATCGTGTCCTTAACAGCCACCGCCCGGATTGATCCCCGTCGCAGCCGGGGAAGAACCACTCTGCACGACCAAATCGCCATGGCTACAGAGCCGGCACACCATGGCCTCTGAGCTAAGCTAGAAACGCCCTACCAAAACCGGCAGCAAGCGGAGGTGGATAATTGGAGAGAGAGGGGGAGAGAGAGGGAGAGAGTCTTGATGGGAGTTTGTGTACCTACCGCACGTGACTTGTGCTCACCGAAGTGTGGGACCTCATGCATGGAAACCACACGTAAGTGACAGACCTGTTGGGTAGCGGATTCAAAAAATACAGGGAACCGGAGTGGGTAGATGAAGTACAGTTGAAACAAGAAATTGAAAAAAATACAAATGCATCGAGTGAGTACTGCGTAAAAGATAGTGCTGGCCTCTGGAGAATCATTTGTCAGCTGGGAAGCGGAGTTGGACTCCAGAAGAAAAAAAAGCTTAACATTTAAATGGTTGAAATAGTTTATTCCAGAACATGATGCGCATGCCAGATGAAAGGGCCCCACAACCTGACCACCCAATAACATGGCTGTCTCGCAATGGACTTATCCATGCCGGTGTCGAACCAAGCCCATCTCTCTCTCTCTCTCTCTCTCTCTCTCTCTCTCTCTCTCTCTCTCTCTCTGTGACAAAGACAGCTCCGTAGTACGCTGCTTCTTTGCATCGAAAGCAATGTCAGTGGAAGCCAGCCCTGACAAAAAGCTAGTGGGTCTCCCACTTCATCCAAACAGGTGAGGCACAAGGCGAGGAAAAGGAAAGTCTCCATGCTACTTCTCGGCTACGGGAACTACAACATCGCCACATCAGGTCCAAGGGAGGGAAACTTCCATAGCCAATGTATCTGGTAGATGGAAAGATTTGCTGAGTTTTTTTATGAAAACATGGAAAAACATGTAAATAAAATAACATGACCCAAATAATCTGAAAATCCTTGAAAATTATTGTCCTCCCTTTTATAAGTTGTCACTTTTTCTGAGATTTAGGCAAACTTGGTCTACAGGTTATAACTTGGTCTTACAATTCACCAAAAATGACATAGTTATGGCCATATTTGTGCCATAGCTTATTATAACGTGCCCAAATTGCGAATGGTGGTGCATCTTGACATTCCCAAAAATGTTGCAAACTAGAATTTTCAACTTTTTAGTATAAAGAAAACATTTTTTCATTTTCTAAATGAAGAAATAGGTTTATTTTGTTAATGAGATACAAAAAAAATACGTTCCAAATGGTTGATACGTCTCAAACGTATCTATAATTTCTTATGTTCCATGCTACTTTTATGATGATACTCACATGTTTTATACACACTTTATGTCATTATTATGCATTTTCCAGCACTAACCTATTGACGAGATGCCAAAGATCCAGTTGCTGTTTTCTGCTGTTTTTGGTTTCAGAAATCCTACAAAGGAAATATTCTCGGAATTGGACGAAATCAACGCCCAGGGTCTTATTTTTCCACGGAGCTTCCAGAAGACCGAAGGGGATACGAAGTGGGGCGACGAGGCGCCGCCACCATAGCGTCGCGCGGCAAAAGGGGGGTCGCGCCGCCCTCTGGTGTGGGCCACTCGTCAGCCCTCCGACTATGCCCTTCCGCCTACTTATAGCCTTCGTTGCGAAAACCCCTATACCGAGAGCCACGATACGAAAATAGTTCCAGAGACGCCGCGCCGCCGCCAATACCATCTCGGGGGATTCAGGAGATCGCCTCCGGCACCTTGCCGAAGAGGGGAATCATCTGCCGGAGGACTCTTCATCACCATGATCGCCTCCGGATTGATGTGTGAGTAGTTCACCCCTGGACTATGGGTCCATAGCAGTAGCTAGATGGTTGTCTTCTCCTCTTGTGCTATCATGTTAGATCTTGTGAGCTGCCTATCATGATCAAGATCATCTATTTGTAATGCTACATGTTGTGTTTGTTGGGATCCGATGAATATGGAATACTATGTCAAGTTGATTATCAATCTATCATATATGTGTTGTTTATGTTCTTGCATGCTCTCCGTTGCTAGTAGAGGCTCTGGCCAAGTTGATACTTGTAACTCCAAGAGGGAGTATTTATGCTCGATAGTGGGTTCATGCCTCCATTGAATCTGGGACAGTGACAGAAAGTTCTAAGGTTGTGGATGTGTTGTTGCCACTAGGGATAAAACATCAATGCTTTGCCTAAGGATATTTGTGTTGATTACATTACGCACCATACTTAATGCAATTGTCTGTTGTTTGCAACTTAATACTGGAAGGGGTGCGGATGCTAACCTGAAGGTGGACTTTTTAGGCATAGATGCATGCTGGATAGCGGTCTATGTACTTTGTTTACCTTTTGTTAAAACATCAATGCTAGCATTCCTTGTTTGGAAGAGAGACACGCTCCGCTCGTTCATATGAACACTGGTGTTCTTAGCTTTACTTTTAATGTTCATGGCGAAGGTTGAAACTGCTTCGTTCATCATTATTATGGTTGGAAACAGAAAATGCTTCATGTGGTAATTGGTATAATGTCTTGAATAATTTGATACTTGGCAATTGTTGTGCTCATATAGATCATGTTTAAGCTCTTGCATCATGTACTTTGCACCTACATAGAGCTTGTTAAAATTTGGTTTGCATGATTGGTCTCTCTAGAGTCTAGATATTTTCTGGTGAGGTGTTTGAACAACAAGGAAGACAGTGTAGAGTCTTATAATGCTTGCAATATGTTCTTATGTAAGTTTTGTTGTACTCGGTTCATACTTGTGTTTGCTTCAAACAACCTTGCTAGCCTAAGCCTTGTATTGAGAGGGATTACTTCTCGTGCATCCAAATTCTTGAGCCAAAAACTATGCCATTTGTGTCCACCATACCTACCTACTACATGGTATTTCTCTGCCATTCCAAAGTAAATTACTTGAGTGCTACCTTTAAAATTCTATTCTTTGTCTTTGCAATATATAGCTCATGGGAAAATAGCCTTAAAAACTATTGTGGTAAATAATATGTAGCTTATGTGTCTTATTTCTTATAAGTTGCTTGTTGAGCGGTAACCATGTTTCTGGGGACGCCACCAACTATTACACCTTTGTTGAATATCATGTGAGTTGCTATGCATGGTCATCTTGTCTGAAGTAAGGGTGATTTATCATGATCAAATGGTTTGAGTATGCATATTGTTAGAGAAAAACATTGGGCCGCTAACTAAAAGCATGAATCATGGTGGAAGTTTCAGTTTGGACATCAATCCTCAATCTCTTATGAGAATATTATCTGTTATTGAATGCTTATCCATTAAAGAGGAGTCTGATACGTCCAAAACGTATCCACTTTCCCGAACACTTTTGCTATTGTTTTGCCTCTAATTTGTGTATTTTGGATGCAACTAACACGGACTAACGCTGTTTTCAGCAGAACTGTTCTGGTGTCTCGTTTTTGTGCAGAAATCCAACTTTCGGGAAAAACCTCGGGATTTTGACGAAGGCCCTATTTTCCCGGAAAACTCACGGAGCCGAAGGGCAAGTCAGGTGGAGGCCCGAGGGCCCCACACCCTAGGGCGGCGCGGCCCGGAGGGGGCGCGCGGCCCTAGCGTGTGGCCCCCTCGGCAGGCCTCGACGCCCTCCTTCGGACTACTTATCGCCCTCGACCTAAAAACGCACGGAGAGAAGTCGAAGTCGCCGGAAACCCTCCGTAACGCCGCCACATCGCGAAACTCCGTCTCGGGAGCCAGAAGTCTCCGTTCTGGCACTCCGCCGGGACGTGGAATTGGAGGAGATCATCGCCGCCATCACCACCGACGCATCTTCATCAACCAGCCATGTTTCCCCCATCCATGTGTGAGTAATTCCCCCGCTGTAGGCTGAAGGGGGTGGTAGGGATTGGATGAGATTGGTCATGTAATAGTGTAAGATTGTTAGGGCATAGTGCCTAGTGTCCGTAATTGGTACTTTGATGATATTGTTGCAACTTGTTATGCTTAATGCTTGTCACTAGGTCCCGAGTGCCATGATCTCAGATCTGAACATGTTATTATTTCATCACGATATTCATTGTTTATGGTCTTACTCGCAAGTTGTATACACATGTCGCTGTCCGGAACCAATGGCCCCGAAGTGACGTAAATCGGGACAACCGGAGGGGATGGTAGTGATGTGAGGATCACATGTGTTCACGGAGTGTTAATGCTTTGCTCCGGTACTCTATTAAAAGGAGTACCTTAATATCCAAGTAGATTCCCTTGAGGCCCGGCTGCCACCGGCTGGTAGGACAAAAGATGTTGTGCAAGTTTCTCATTGCGAGCACGTACGACTATAATTGGAACACATGCCTATTGATTGCTTTGTACTTAGACACCGTTTTATTATTATCTCGCAAATGCCCCGCTTGATTGTTACATGAGTTTCTCTCATCCATGCAACGCCCGTTATCCGTCCCCGTGCCTACGATATTTTAATCCTGCTGTTTACTATAATCACTACTGCTGTCTTTGTTACTCTGTCGCTCGTTATTTCGCTATCGCTATCGCTATAAAACCGTTAATATCGATAAACTCTTGCGAGCAAGTCTCGTTTCCAGTGCAGCTGAATTGACAACTCCGGCTGTTAAGGCTTTCAAGTATTCTTTGTCTCCCCTTGTGTCGAATCAATACATTGGGTTTTACTACCCGCGAAGACTGCTGCGATCCCCTATACTTGTGGGTCATCAAGACTGTTTTCTGGCGCCGTTGCCGGGGAGCATAGCTTTATTTGGAAGTTCACTTGGATTTATATTGTTCGCTGCAAATTCTCCATCATGGGTAAATCTCGCGATCCTAAAGTCGCCATATTACCATCCACTACAAGAAAAGGTACAACTCTGAGTACCTCTGCTGCTCTTGATTCACCATCTGTGATTGATAAACTTGTTTCACCGCCACAAGCTTCACTTGCTGGTACTTCTGCTGAATCTGAAAATTCTTATAATATTGATGATGCTTCTGCTGTGCTTGATGATAGTGGTTCATTGGGAACTTTTCTAGATGCTACAATTGCTAGGTCTAGACAAATTGAAAATACTGAAACTCCTGATGCTACTACACCTGTTAATTCACCTGAACTTGATTATTCTAGTGATGATCCCGATGAAGATTATGTGGAGCTTAATGATGATCTTATTAATAGATGCAATGCTATCGCTGATGCAAGTAAAATTAAAAAGTTCCTCACACAATATACTGTTAGACATAAGTTATCTCCTGATCCTGCATTTGCCACATCTCCTATATGCATTAAGGATAAAGATTATGATTTTTCTCTTGATCTATCTCATATAGCTATTGTAGAGAAAGCACCCTTTTGTGGTACTGAAAAAGAAAGTGTTGTAGAACACATGATTAAACTTTCTTCTATGAGTAGTTTGTTTTCTGATGATATCAAGATGCGTACTTACTTTGTCGCTAAATTTTTTCCTTTCTCATTAAAGGATGATGCTAAAACTTGGTATAATAATTTGCCTCCTGGTTCTATTAAAAATCCAACTGATTTGCGTGATGTTTTCTTTCGAAAATACTTTCCTGCTAGTGCTCAACATATTGCTTTACAGTAGAATTCATAGATTTGACTAGGGAGATGAAGAGAAATTGCCTCGAGGCTTGGGCAAGATTTTGTTCTCTTATCGAGCTCGACCTCGGACATGATTTAGAAAAGAATGATCTACTTGATATATTTTATAGTGGACTAACCATTGAGTCTAGGGCATATTTGGATAGTTGTGTTGGTTGTGTTTTCAGGAAAAGAACTCAGCACGAAGCTGAAGAATTATTGGCTAAAATAGGCCGGAATCATGATGATTGGACTACGCCCGAACCAACTCCAACGCCAATATTGAAGAAGAGGGGTTTAATTAAATTGAATGATGAAGATATGAGGGAAGCCAAGAAGTCTCTCAAGGAGAAAGGTATTAAATCTGAAGATGTGAAGAATCTACCTCCCATAGAAGATATATGTGAGATAATTCCCCCTTCATCCATGATTGAGGTAAACTCCCTTCAGCGCTTTACTAGGGAAGATATTCCGTATTCAAAACCTCCTACGCAATGCTTAGATGAGTTAGATAATTATATTGTTAAGCAAGAAAATTTTAATATGAGAGTAGAGAATCATCTAATGGAAAATTCTCAAGCTATTAGCAATTTGCATGATATTGTGGAGAGAACCTCCAATGATGTTAAGATGCTTGTTAAACATTTTCAAATGGTTCAAACTCAAATTGATCAACTCACTAAAGTGCAAAATGACTTATTACAAAATAATTCTAAAGAGAAACATGCTTATGAAGTAACAACTAGAGGTGGTGTCTCTACCCAGGATCCTCTATATCCTGAAGGGCATCCCAAAAGAATTGAACAAGATTCTCAACGCATTGAACCTAGAGCTCCTTCTAAGAAAAAGAAGAAGAAACATAAAAATGTTGTAGAATCCTCTGAAACTGTTAGTGATCCTAATAGTATTTCTATTTCTGATGCTGAAACTGAAAGTGGTAATGAACATGATAATAATAAAGATAATGATAAGAATGATGCTTCTGATAAAGAAGAGGTTGAAGATGAACCTGAAAAGCAAGATAAAAATAAAAAGTATACAAAAGAAGATTTTATTACTAAGAAACATGGTAATGAAAGGGAACCTTGGGTGCAAAAGCAAATGTCTTTTCCTGCTAAGAAACTAAAATCAAAGGAAGAAGAACACTATAATAAATTTTGTGATTGGATGAAACCTTTATTCTTGCAAATCCCTTTGACCGATGCTATTAAATTGCCTCCTTATTCAAAGTATATGAAAGATATTGTTACTAACAAAAGGAAAATCCCCAATGAGGAAATTTCCACTATGCTTGCTAATTACTCTTTTAATGGTAAGGTTCCAAAGAAGCTTGGCGACCCAGGTATACCGACTATTCCTTGTTCTATTAAGAATAATTATGTTAAAACTGCTCTATGTGACTTGGGAGCCGGTGTTAGTGTTATGCCTTTTTCTCTTTATAAGAGACTTTACTTAGATAAGTTGATACCTACTGATATATCTTTGCAAATGGCTGATAAATCTACTGCTATTCCTGTTGGTATATGTGAGGATGTTCCTGCTCAAGTTACTAATAACCGCTTGATATTAACCGATTTTGTTGTGTTGGAAATGCCTCGAAGATGATAATATGTCTATTATTCTTGGGAGACCTTTTCTTAACACCGCATGGGCTGTTATTGATTGCAATAAAGGAAAGGTTACTTTCAATGTTGATGATAGGGAGCACACCGTCTATTTCCCCAAGAGGATTGAAAAAGCATGCGGAGTTAATACTATTTCTAATGTGAGAACTATCAAAGTTGGAACTATCGATTGTCCTATATATGAGCCTAAAGAAGAATATCAAACTCTTGTGATTGGATCCATATCAATACAATTCAAGGTAACATGATTGATTTGAGGTTTATTTCTTCTTATGCTATGTAAAATTTATTTGGTGGCAAGACTTGATCAACCTTGTTAACAAATACTTTTTATATGCATAGAGGAGGTAAACAACATCTCTTTCTTCCTCCACTTGCTCTAGTTGCTGTAGCACTTTTAATTTGCAAAGTTCCTTAGTTAATTGGAGATTTCAAAAAAATTCCTGGCCAGTAATAATAAACTTAATACCCAGAAATGTGCATTTTTCAAAGTTTTCAAAAATTCACAAAAATTATACCGTTGGTCCTATTTTTTGACGAGGCACCTGGGAGCACCTGGGGATGACCAGTGGGGCACCCCACAGGCTGGCGCGGCCAGCAAGGGGGGCGCGCCACCCTGGTGTGTGGGCCCCCCTTTACCCCACTTTAGCATCTCTTCCTCCCACACTCTTCTCTCTCCCGAAAAAATCGACACCAGCTTCCTCTCACTCGTGTTTTTGCTCAAGACTCCAGATTTCTCGATCTCTTTGCTCAGACCAGATTTCTGTCTGAAATTTGGCACATTTGCTCTTCGGTATGTGACTCCTTCGATTATCCAAGTAGAATTTTGTTTGGTGGAGTATATCTTGCATATTTTGCTGCTGTAGGTAACATGTTTAGTGAGCTTGCATGCTTGTTCTAAGTGGTAGAAACTAGTTTTGATGCATGATTAGTACTCTAGCAAGTTCCTATGGTAGTTTCCCTCGATTATATGTCACCAAATCAAGTTTTATATTGTTTGTTAAAAAAATTCAGAAAAGGGGGATGGACAACTTTAACTTTGGAGAAGTGTTCCAAGGGGAGACAACAAGCACGGGGAGGCCCTCTAGGTCATCCACCCAATGCAGGCCATCCTACAATGAGGATCTCATCGCACCAAGCTTCGCACCCGAGGAGGACAATGGAGTCCCCAACGCTGCATCCTTTCCATGTTATGACTTTTTGAGTAATGCATGGTTGTTGGATGATTTCTTTACCCTCGTCGGTAGGGCAAGTTTAACCACCTATGTGGGAGATGAGAGTGAGCAATACTACACGCTCACTAAAATCTTTGTGGAGTGCTTCAAGTTCAACAATAAGCACTTTCACCCGACAGTTTCATTCAAGATTTATGGTAAACCTATTACTATGAAGTTGGAAAAATTTTGTGCTGCATTGGGTATTGTCCCTGTAGGTACAACAAGGAAGATCCAGGACAACCCAAGGGAATTGTTGGAGCTCTATCGAGGGATCACCAATGATGATTGTCGCACTATTCAGCGTGGCAAGATAAGAAACATTCAACTCCCCGCCATTAAGTATTTTGATTATTACATTGGTACTAGCATTCTTGGTAGGGAGAACACTAGCAACATATCTAGCTATCACCTTGGTTTCTTAATTGCTGCACTCACTGGGGACACACCTTACCATCTTGGTGCTCTTGTTGCTCGCCGCTTGTCTAACAAGGGGCCTATATTTGGAGGAATTATTGCTTCGCGCGTTTTAGCATATTTAGAGCTTCCTCTTGACCCTAATGATGTAAAAATATCTCCTATGAGGCTCGATATCGCTGCTATGAAGAGTCATCAATTTGTTACAGCTGACTCTAGGTTAGATAATATTGTCTATAGAGTGTTGTTTGCTGACGGGGAAGAGAGGGAAGTCCCTTTGCCCCAACCAGATTTGTTCGGTATCAACAGGAAACCATGGTCGCGCTCTAAGGAGGAGGTGGATGAGAAGCTGAAGATACACAACTTCCACCAGCAGCATGACTCCGAGGACGCCGAGCCCTCCTACGACTACACCGTCACGTATCCGGGTGCTTCTTCGAGCACATACCCGGAATATGATCCATCTTCGTACTACGATGGTGCCTCTTCATGGGCACCATGGGGTTGATCTCCACTTAGGCCAAAAGCCTAAGCTTGGGGGGAGGTATACCGGCATCACTCATTCTTTGCATATTATGGTTGCTGGATACTTGTACATACTTGTTTAGTCTCTTTGAGTGGTTTTATAATGAGAGGGAGATGATATTTGGGGAAGTGCTGCCTGAAAACAGATTCTGGACTGTTACTAGAAAAATTCGTGCGCACAGACAGAACGCTATTTTGAGCTGCCAATTTTTGTGCATGTTCCCCAGGTTGTTATCTAACTTTCATTAGTTGAACACTTTTCGAGCTGAGCAACGGAAGATTTTTGTAAAAATCGATTTCTGTACTGCTGTCAAGTTTTGGCAGATTTCTGCCATCTCGCTTTTCTGTGTTTCTTTTAGTTTTCTATTTATTGTTTTTGCTTTGTTTCTTTCCCAAAACACAAAAAGACCAAAAATATTTCTGTTGTTTCTCTTCACCACTTGTTTATTTTGGTTTCTTGCATTTTTTTCGCTTTATTTGCTATTGCTAGTTTGCTATAAGAAAACCCAAAAAGATTTTGCTTTGTTTGCTTGCTTCTTTTTATTCTTGTTCTCAAATTCGAAAACACAAAAAATATTTGCTGTTCTTCTTTGAACTCGGATTCGGCAAGAATCTCATTTTTTGGTAGTACGAAGGGGGAATTGGCCCAAAAATTGGATAGGGGTAAAGACGCAGCCGGGTGCCGGCGGCTTATTCAAGTGCCCCCCGAACCGCGCGAAATGGTCGTGTAAAGTTCATTATGAGTTCAATGGTCTTCGGTGGCTGGAGCGTGGTTTTCATTTCATATTATCCAAGCTACACAAGTGAAAAGGCAATAATGACGATATTCGACAATCTGATTGTGGTGAGAGGCTGGTATGAACTCTATTTGTTTTCATTTTTGTACATATACTCATCCATGTGAGCATGCTTAGTTGGTTCATGTGAGGTATATGTCATTTAAGAAAGTCTAGTAGTTCATGATCTCTCATGTTTAGCTCCAATTTATTAATATGAGTAGCATGTCATGGATGTTTGCTTGCATTGTTTTATTCATAGATAGGTATGATATTGTGGTATCCTCCTCTGAATAATTCGGTTGAATTAACTTGGCACATGCTCACGCATGCATATGACTGAACAAAGAGTCAATTAAGCCTCAATGATTTACATTGCTTCAGAGTTCTGGCATCACTTTTATGCATCAGTTAATTTATTTTGCCGCAAGCATGATTATGACAGTTACTGCTCTCTTGATTTGTCGCTCCCTAGTCTTTTGCTAGCTTTCACTTGTAATGAGCGGGAACGCTGCTCGTGCTTCCAAACACATGAAAACCAAGTTATTCCAGAGTGTCCACCATAAATACCTATGCATGGCATTTCAAACCATTCCAAGTAAATTCCCATGCTACCTTCAAAACCTTCAAAATGCTTCTTAATTTGTGTTAATGTTTCATAGCTCATGAGGAAGTATGTGGTGTTTAACTTTCAACCTTGTCATTTACTCTTGACGGATTTTCATATGGACTAGTGGCACATCCGCTTATCCAATAATTTTGCAAAAAGAGCTGGAAATGGGGCTCCCAACCCCGATTAATCAAACTTCACTAATAATTCTCTTCACATGTTTTGCTCTGATTCATCAGTAAGCAACTTAATTTTGCAAATAGACACTCCTCCATGGTATGTGATTGATGGAAGGCACCCGAGGATTCGGTTAGCCATGGCTTGTGTAAGCAAAGGTTGGAGGGAGTGTCATCCATAATAAAACTAAAATACGTGTGTAAACAAAAGAGAAGAGGGATGATCTACCTTGCTGGTAGAGATAACGTCCTTCATGGGAGCCGCTCTTGAAAGTCCGGTTGGCGAGGTAGTTGGTGTACCCATTACCTTTCGTTGACAACAACAAACACCTCTCAAAATAATTTTACTCCCGCTTTACAAATGAAAAGCTCTAGCGCATGTTAATCCCTGCTTCCCTCTCGCGAAGGGTCAATCTTTTACTTTTATGTTGTGTCTCCGTCCTTTCTTTGAGCACTTTCTTGAGAGCACAACTGCCATTCTTAGTGTAATATGCTTGTCTCAAAATATGATTGATTGTGGTATAACTTTGATGCTTTTATCTTTGACAATCACTATTTCTAGTCTTTCTATGAACTTCAGAGGTTCCTGAGCATTTATGTTTTGCTGATCAAATATGGGCAAGCGAGATACCACTCTATCATACTCTTTTATGAACATTGAAATCCTGCTTATATACATGATTCATGATGCTTGTTATTAATTGTTGGTACCTTTCCATGATTGACATAGCTATTAGATGATCTTATTTGCATGTATCTTATTATGAACTCGCCTAAGTGTTAGCCATAGCATGAGAATATTTACATCATATGAACAAATGTGTTCGTGAAAGTTCTTTTATCGCTCAGTTGTTAACTGAATTGCTGGAGGACAAGCAATAAGCTAAGCTTGGGGGGAGTTGATACGTCCAAAATGTATCCACTTTCCCGAACACTTTTGCTATTGTTTTGCCTCTAATTTGTGTATTTTGGATGCAACTAACACGGACTAACGCTGTTTTCAGCAGAACTGTTCTGGTGTCTCGTTTTTGTGTAGAAATCCAACTTTCAGGAAAAACCTCGGGATTTTGACAGAAGGCCCTATTTTCCCAGAAAACTCACGGAGCCGAAGGGCAAGTCGGTGGAGGCCCGAGGGCCCCACACCCTAGGGCGGCGCGGCCCAGGAGGGGGGCGCGCGGCCCTAGCGTGTGGCCCCCTCGGCAGGCCTCCGACGCCCTCCTTCGGACTACTTATCGCCCTCGACCTAAAAACGCACGGAGAGAAGTCGAAGTCGCCGTAAACCCTCCGAACGCCGCCACATCGCGAAACTCCGTCTCGGGAGCCGAAGTCTCCGTTCGGCACTCCGCCGGGACGGGGAATTGGAGGAGATCATCGCCGCCATCACCACCGACGCCTCTTCATCAACCAGCCATGTTTCCCCCATCCATGTGTGAGTAATTCCCCCGCTGTAAGCTGAAGGGGATGGTAGGGATTGGATGAGATTGGTCATGTAATAGTATAAGATTGTTAGGGCATAGTGCCTAGTGTCCGTAATTGGTACTTTGATGATATTGTTGCAACTTGTTATGCTTAATGCTTTTCACTAGGGCCCGAGTGCCATGATCTCAGATCTGAACATGTTATTATTTCATCACGATATTCATTGTTTATGGTCTTACTTGCAAGTTGTATACACATGTCGCTGTCCGGAACCAATGGCCCCGAAGTGACGAAATCGGGACAACCGGAGGGGATGGTAGTGATGTGAGGATCACATGTGTTCACGGAGTGTTAATGCTTTGCTCCGGTACTCTATTAAAAGGAGTACCTTAATATCCAAGTAGATTCCCTTGAGGCCCGGCTGCCACCTGGCTGGTAGGACAAAAGATGTTGTGCAAGTTTCTCATTGCGAGCACGTACGACTATAATTGGAACACATGCCTATTGATTGCTTTGTACTTAGACACCGTTTTATTATTATCTGCAAATGCCCCGCTTGATTGTTACATGAGTTTCTCTCATCCATGCAACGCCCGTTATCCGTCCCCGTGCCTACAGTATTTTAATCCTGCTGTTTACTATAATCACTACCGTCTGTCTTTGTTACTTTCGTCGCTGTTATTTCGCCATCGCTACTCGCTATAAAACTGCATTACTCGATAAACTCTTGCGAGCAAGTCTCGTTTCCAGGTGCAGCTGAATTGACAACTCCGTTGTTAAGGCTTTCAAGTATTCTTTGTCTCCCCTTGTGTCGAATCAATAAATTGGGTTTTACTACCCGCGAAGACTGCTGCGATCCCCTATATTTGTGGGTCATCAGAGTCCATTATCTGTTGTCTATGTTGTCCCGGTATGGATGTCCTAAGTTGAGATCTATCAAAAACGAGAAATCAAATGTGATCTATCTCCTTGGACCTTTGTACAGGCGACATAGAGGTACCCCTTTGTGATACTTGGTTGAAACATATGTTATGCAGTGATAATCCATGTAAATCCAAGGTAATTAGGACAAGGTGCGAGCACTATGGGTAATCTATGCATGAGGCTTGCAACTTATAAGATATCTTATGCATAACACATATGAATTATTACTACCATTGACAAAATTGTTTCTATGTTTTCAAAATGAAAATCTCTAGCACAAAAACAGTAATCCATGCTTCCCTCTGCGAAGGGCCTTTCTTTTACTTTATGTTGAGTCAGTTTACCTACTTCTTTCTATCTTAGAAGCAAACACTTGTATCAACTGTGTACATTGATTCCTGCATACTTTCTTATTTGCATTCATCATATTACTTTGTGTTGACAATTATCTATGAGATAAACATGTTGAAGTTGAAAGCAACCGCTGAAACTTATATCTTCCTTTGTGTTGTTTCAAATCTTTCTACTAAGAATCTATTGCTTTATGAGTTAACTCTTATGCAAGTCTTATCGATGCTTGTCTTGAAAGTACTATTCATGAAAAGTCTCTGTTATATGATTCAGTTGTTTAATCATTGTCTTTACCATTGCTTCGAATCACTGTATTCATCTCATATTCTTTACAATAGTATTGATCAAGATTATGATAGCATGTCACTTCAGAAATTATCCTTGTTATCGTTTACCTACTCGAGGGCGAGTAGGAACTAAGCTTGGGGATGCTTGATACGTCTCAAACGTATCTATAATTTCTTATGTTCCATGCTACTTTTATGATGATACTCACATGTTTTATACACACTTTATGTCATTATTATGCATTTTCCGGCACCAACCTATTGACGAGATGCCGAAGAGCCGATTCTTTGTTTTCTGCTGTTTTTGGTTTCAGAAATCCTACAAAGGAAATATTCTCGGAATTGGACGAAATCAACGCCCAGGGTCTTATTTTTCCACGGAGCTTCCAGAAGACCGAAGGGGATAGGGCCGTGTGGCCAAAGGGGGGCCCGCGCCGCCCTATGGTGTGGGCCCCTCGTCAGCCCTCCGACTCTGCCCTTCCGCCTACTTATAGCCTTCGTCGCGAAAACCCTTGTACCGAGAGCCACGATACGGAAATAGTTCCAGAGACGCTGCCGCCGCCAATCCCATCTCAGGGGATTCAGGAGATCGCCTCCGGTACCCTGCCGGAGAGGGGAATCATCTCCCGGAGGACTCTTCATCACCATGATCGCCTCCGGATTGATGTGTGAGTAGTTCACCCCTGGACTATGGGTCCATAGCAGTAGCTAGATGGTTGTCTTCTCGTCTTGTGCTATCATGTTAGATCTTGTGAGCTGCCTATCATGATCAAGATCATCTATTTGTAATGCTACATGTTGTGTTTGTTGGGATCCGATGAATATGGAATACTATGTCAAGTTGATTATCAATCTATCATATATGTGTTGTTTATGTTCTTGCATGCTCTCCGTTGCTAGTAGAGGCTCTGGCCAAGTTGATACTTGTAACTCCAAGAGGGAGTATTTATGCTCGATAGTGGGTTCATGCCTCCATTGAATCTGGGACAGTGACAGCAAGTTCTAAGGTTGTGGATGTGCTGTTTCCACTAGGGATAAAACATCAATGCTTTGTCTAAGGATATTTGTGTTGATTACATTACGCACCATACTTAATGCAATTGTCTGTTGTTTGCAACTTAATAATGGAAGGGGTGCGGATGCTAACCTGAAGGTGGACTTTTTAGGCATAGATGCATGCTGGATAGCGGTCTATGTACTTTGTCGTAATGCCCTGATTAAATCTTATAGTAGTCATCATGATATGTATGTGCATTGTTATGCCCTCTCTATTTGTCAATTTCCCAACTGTAATTTGTTCACCCAACATGCTATTTATCTTATTGGAGAGACACCACTAGTGAACTGTGGACCCCGGTCCATTCTTTTACATCTGAAATACAATCTACTGCAATACTTGTTCTTTACTGTTCTTTGCAAACAAACATCATCTTCCAAACTATACATTTAATCCTTTGTTTACAACAAGCCGGTGAGATTGACAACCTCACTGTTACGTTGGGGCAAAGTACTTTGATTGTACTGTGCAGGTTCCACGTTGGCGCCGGAATCCCTGGTGTTGCGCCGCACTACACTCCATCACCAACAACCTTCACGTGGCCCTTGACTCCTACTGGTTCGATAAACCTTGGTTTCTTACTGAGGGAAACTTGCTGTTGTACGCATCACACCTTCCACTTGGGGTTCCCAACGGGCGTGTGCTCTACGCGTCATCAATGGTACCTCTACAGTTTGCAGGTTAATTAGGCCACATTTTAGTGGCAATTTCCAACTATTACGAATTTTAATCCCTACGCAATCAAGTCCCCGGGCATGATCCTGGAGTGCAAAAAAGTTTTATCGGGTGCGCGCTCAGCGCTCCCGATGGGAGTAGCCCCTGAGTCTGGGCACGGGTGCTTGCGGCCGAGTGCAGACTCGAGCTGAGCATTCCATCCTTTTCTTCAAATATTTCTTCACACGGGTATCTTCAAGTTCACGTTTTATCGGGTGCGCGCTCAGCGCTCCTGGTGCTTTTTGTGTTTCTTCGAATGCTTCTGGAGGGCTTCATGGCGTCACTGATGACGCTACCACTGCTATGGTTTGACTTACAAGACTTGACCTGACGGGCCCACCCTAGTTCTGCGCGGGCAGTTTTTAGGAAATGACCAGTGCATGCGTACTGACCGAGGCGTCTCCTCGATTTTCGCACATCGTGGGAATAATGGGCCGCCGGTTCCGTTCTCCTCTTGGGTGACACGTGTACGGCCAGATCTGATCCTCCTCCCACGATGTCTATGGAGTTATGGCCACGATTTCCCATCAATCATGTGGCATAAATAGGGAGCCTTCCTGTTGTTTATACTTTTTATGTTTCCACACTGCTCATCATCTTGCCCAACCTTTCCTTTCACCTCTGTTTCTTCTCTCAAGAGCTCCAGGCGCCATGGGCAAGAAGAAGAGCGCCAGCGCCTCAGACGCGACCAAAGTCAGCCGCGATTGGAGCGCCTCCGCCATTTCCAACCGCGATGTGAACAAGCTGCGAGCTCTTGGTCTCATCTCCTCGTCCGACGACGACATTCGTCTTCCGAGTCCGAGTTTCCGCCCAAAGCCCCCGAAGGGCTTTCACCGTTATGTTCGTCGCCTTTCTATTTCGTGTGCTCTCTCTTCCTGCCCTCGAGTTTCTTCGCTCCCCTTCTTTTCTTCTAGTGGGGATCCAGCTCGTCGGCCTGACCCCGAATTCCATTCTCCATCTTTCCATCTTCATCACCGTCCGTGAAGCCTTCCTCGGCATTGATCCTCACCGGGTCTTTGGAGGAAAATCTTCTACGTCAAGTGTCACAATGATAGCAATGGCCCCCGTCGTCGGTGGCGTTGGCTTTGTTGTCGAAAAGAGGGCTGATTACTTTGACTACCCGATGAAGGAGTTCCCCGTCAGGGTCGGCGCAACAAATGGTTCTATCTGCTAGGATACCCCGTGTCCTGGCGGCGCTCCAATCTCCCTCCGTTCGAGGACGTCCTGGTAGCTCAGCCGAAGAAGTCCTGGCGAAACGCCCTTTTCTCCTGAAGAGAGGGTGATAGCCGACAAGCTGTTCGACCAGGTCGTAGATCTGAAGAACACGGGAGGCTTAACGATGTGTGGCACCGAGGTAGTCTCAGTGTTCTTACAACGTCGGGTGCAACCGTCCTGATGTCCCGGCCCCACCCAGCCTGTGGTTGTATTTTGGCAAGGATGACAAGTCAATAGTCACCGCTCGCCACCGTCTGGCCGATGAACTCGCGACGAGGTGCGTCGTCTGACGTGCCTCAGCATGAAGGACAATATTGTTCTGACCTTGGCTCGTCCCCCATACGATTTCCACCATCTTCCGGCTGAGGTAATTCTCACTGTTTCTTGCTCTTACTACTATCATTGTGCTGTTCTTCGACCTTTTGCTGATTTTTCTCCTGTCGACAGGCTTCCACCGTGGCTCAATGCTATCCTCCTACACCCAAAAGCGGTGTGGAACCAGAGGATGATGATGATGACTCCGAGGAGACCGAGGACACCCAGCATATCCTTGAGGATAGTGACGTCTAGGAGGATGAAGCTCCTGAGGATGATGCCTTCACCAGGAGCAGGCGGTGTAAGAGGATAAATGAGGACCTTATTACAATGGCTGAATCAAGTCCTAGCGGACAAGATAATGATGCTGATGAAACCGCATCGCCTCCCCCTGTTGTGAAAAGCTCGACAGGCTTTTTTGTTGTCGAAGACGACCAGGACCTGTGAGCATCTATTTTTCCCTTCGTAACTTATCCTTCTTCATTCTGCATGCTAATCATCCTCTCTTTTCAAGCAGCTCTGATGATGACGACGATGTTCCTCTTGCAAAGAGGGCTAAGTTATTCTCTGGGAAGTCCGAGTCAGCCAAAGAATCGAACCCTTCGCCTGCCAAACCAATGCCGCCCTCAAGGACGATCGTGGAAAAGATTCCGGTGTCGAAGGTTATCCCTTCTGGCAGCGCTCCCACCTCGTCGGCTGCTCGTTACCATGTAAGTGATTTATTTGACTTGGTTTCTTTCTTTTTTGTTGAATTTCCATATTCGACTGAGTTTTCATGGCTTTCTACCTTGCAGCCAATTTATGCCACAGTTGATGTTGTGGTAGATTTTGCCGAGCAATTCACCCGTCTGGAGTCTGAAAATGCTC
>NW_025901318.1:0-74043 GCF_022539505.1 Lolium rigidum
CCCGCCGGAGAGGGGATTCATCTCCCGGAGGACTCTACACCGCCATGGTCGCCTCCGTGAGTGATGAGTGAGTAGTTCACCCCCGGACTATGGGTCCATAGCGTAGCTAGATGGTTGTCTTCTCCTCATTGTGCTTCATTGTTGGATCTTGTGAGCTGCCTAACATGATCAAGATCATCTATCCGTAATACTCTATGTTGTGTTTGTCGGGATCCGATGGATAGAGAATACCATGTTATGTTAATTATCAAGTTATTACATATGTGTTGTTTATGATCTTGCATGCTCTCCGTTACTAGTAGAGGCTCTGGCCAAGCTTTTGCTTTTAACTCCAAGAGGGAGTATTTATACTCGATAGTGGGTTCATGCCTGCATTGACACCTGGGACAGTGACAGAAAGTTCTAAGGTTGTGTTGTGCTGTTGCTACTAGGGATAAAACATTGGCGCTATGTCCGAGGATGTAGTTGTTGATTACATTACGCACCATACTTAATGCAATTGTCTGTTGCTTTGCAACTTAATACTGGAGGGGGTTCTGACGATAACCTCGAAGGTGGACTTTTTAGGCATAGATGCGCTTGGATGGCGGTCTATGTACTTTGTCGTAATGCCCAATTAAATCTCACTATACTTATCATATCATGTATGTGCATTGTTATGCCCTCTCTATTTGTCAATTGCCCGACTGTAATTTGTTCACCCAACATGCTTTTATCTTATGGGAGAGACACCTCTAGTGAACTGTGGACCCCGGTCCATTCTTTTAAGGGATTTCTAGTTTCGTGCCCCTGGTTCGTTAGTTGTACTCAGTTTTCCCCAGTCCCTTATTTTTTCCTCAGTTTTCCCCTCCTCTAGTTTGAAACACGCACAAGTGCTGGAACGGCCGGTAGCCGTCAGGTCGCAGGCCTTGACCGTTAGTCCGACCGGGTGGGGCCGCACAGGGGCAGCTCCTCCCCGACCGTCTCGTGCCGACGGTAGGGTCGGGAGACACGTCGGAGCAGCCATCCATCTATCGCCGACGTGTGGGCCGTTTTATTTCATGATTTTATACGCGGTGCCGCCAATGACAAATGGGGCCGCTCTATAGGGCCGCCGCAGCCAATGACCAAGTGGGGTCGTATATTTTTCAAGAAAAGACATATATTGCCGCTTCCGTGGGCTGCCGCAGCCAATGACCAAGTGGGGTCGTCTATTTATTTAGGGAAACTCATATATTGCCGCTCCGTGGGGCCTCCGCAGCCAATGACCAGTGGGGTCGTCTATTTTTCAGAAAAGACATATATTGCCGCTCCGTGGGCTGCCGCAGCCAATGACCAGTGGGGTCGTCTATTTATTTAGAGAAACTCATATATTGCCGCTCCGTGGGGCCTCCGCAGCCAATGACCACGTGGGGTCGTCTATTTTTCGAGAAAAGACATATATTGCCGCTCTCGTGGGCTGCCGCAGCCAATGACCAAGTGGGGTCGTCTATTTATTTAGAGAAACTCATATATTGCCGCTCCGTGGGCTGCCGCAGCCAATGACCAAGTGGGGTCGTCTATTTATTTAGAGAGAAAAATCATATCTTGCCGCTCCGATATATGTCTTTAGAGAATATCATAGAGAGAAGCAACAAGTTCGCTAATTAATTATTCTTAAGCTAGACCGGAGAACCGCCGGCAGCTCGTTCCCCACCGTCGGACGGAGCAGCCATCGCCGGCGGCGCGCCGGCGCCTCGCCGCGCCGCCGGCTCGTCCCCCGGCGGCGTCGGACGAACCGCGGCGCCGCACGTCAACCACGGCTCCAGCGACTTGTTTCGTCCGCACGCATTGTACCCACCGCAGAAAGTCCGCCGCAAGCGCATCCGCCGCCCACGACGACCGGGATTTGTTCCGCGCACCAATTGGTAGACCTCCGCTTCTCGCCTCCCCCGCCCCCTAATCGATTCGGTTCCCGTAATTTATTGGAGTTTGCAGGTACGAAATAGTCCTCAATGTCTCGTCGTAGCGGGTACACCGGCGAGGGTGGGGATTCGATCATGTCGTGGCCACGTTCTACTTCTCCTACCTCGTCGGAAGTGCAGTATATAGCTTCAGCTCTCCGTACTACCGTTGAATTTGAAGTTCCGCCATGGCCTCGTTGGGGTGATTTCAGCTTGTTCTTTTTTCCATTATTGTTACAGCTAGCTAGGCAAGCCGATGATCCATGGTACATTGCATACCAAGATGAATCAACCCATGGTGTAGCCGCAGGATGGATTTGGAGGAGAAGGTGGCCAATTTAGGTGATGAATTGGCCCGTAAAAACCTCGATGATATTCGAGCCGAAGCGTATTGTGGATGAAGAAAAGAAGAATTCGCAGCTTATTCGCAAGGAGAAGTTGAGAGTTGAGACAGATCTTGCCGTATTTGATCAAGTGGTAGAAAATCTAGAACATGAACTTAAAGTGATGGGAGAGGAGAAAAGTAGATTCATCTCGTGCGCTTTTATTAGGTGTCATCCCCGTCCTAGCGCTTATGTGGTTCTGGTAGACGATTTAGTATAGAATTGTTATTCAAGAGATGGCTCTAACCACCGTATTTTGTTGTGGCTCTAAGCACCGTATTTCGGTGTACAATTTCCTACTTGTGCTAAGTAATGTGCACGATAATTTTAGCAAGGGATCCCAAAAGTGAAAGCATGTACCAGCCTCCGGATCAAATACATATCAATATCTTCCCAATCAAGTTGGGATAGAATTCAAATCATACATACGGATGTACATGGACACATCAAGAACGTGAAGAAGCTTTTTTTGAGACGGAGGTAGTAGTTCGAACAATTTTATCCCATTTGGAAATTGAAAAATACAAATTTATAATAATTTATCCCAATTTGCGGCGTCGAACACGGCCGCGCAGCCGATGGGCAAGAAAGGCCGGGACGACGGGCGGCCGAGGGGTGGTCATCTCGCGCCATCAAACGTTGAAGCGATGTTATCGGCGATGGCTTCAATGTTCGTGGCATCGATGACCGAAGGTCGGAACCGCCGCCGTCTTGGTGTACTTCATCGCCGACGGATCCGCGGAGGGCTGGATCGGCGGCTTTGCAGCCGCGGTTGTAGACGATGGCTTCAATCGTCTTGGCATCGATTCGCACTCTCGGCACCGGAAGTGAGACATCAACAGTGCTCCGACATTGAAGGCCGGGTCCGCGCCGTCGAAGCGATGTTGTAGGCGATGGCTTCAATGTTCGTGGCATCGATGACCACCGCCGCGCACGGCCGCCGTCTTGGTGTTCTTCATCATTCAACAGATCTGAGAATAGAATCGAAAGTGAGACAGAGAGAGACATTTCAACTATTTCTCGACGGCTAGATCCTCACCGGCACTCTTAGATCCACGGCGCACGCACGGCTAGATGCACGCCGCCGCACGCACGGTTAGATCCGCGCCGCCGCACGCCGACGCACGCACGGTTAGATCCGCGCCGCCGCACGCCGCCGCACGCACGGTTAGATCCGCGCCGCCGCACGCCGCCGCACGCACGGCTAGATCTGCGCCGCCGCACGCCGCCGCACGCACGGTTAGATCCGCGCCGCCGCGACCGCCGTAGTAAGAGAGGAAATACGAGAGAGGAGGATGCGACCGGAATATGCGACCGCCGTGGTTGGTAGGTATGTGCTCTGCTCTTGTCTCCGTATGCGTCCATCGTGGTAGAGAGAGAGATACAGGCCGTCCGATCATAAATGATCGAACGGTGCAAGCGTTCGTTGAGCTTTCAACTAACCAAGATCCGTGTGACATACATCTCGACCAATCGCAGATCAGCCGTTGAGTACAAGTTAGGAAAACCGAGTAGAACTAAGAGGGGGAAAAGTGAGGAAATGTTTATCTGAAGGGCAAAACCGAGTATGACCGAGTAAAACAAGTGGGCCCGGAGGGGGAAAACCGAGTAACACTAAGTAAAACAAAGGCACCCAAATAATAAACGGACTAAGGGAAATTGAAGCTTTTGGCATAAAAATTGTAAAATTGTGTTATTTGAACAATATATTACATTTTGGCCGACTAGATATTGTTTGCAACTCAAAGATACACAAGTGTGACGAATTTGGACTCATTTGGACAAAGTTTGTAAGCATAGTGGGTATTTGGGAGGTGTATTGAGCAGTAAAAGCCCCGCATCTTCATATCTAGTAGCTCATGGACTAGGAAGTGGTTTTGAAGCTTTTGGCATAAAAACTTCATATCTCTATATTTCCTTTTCCATTATTATTTCTCTAGGTTGTAGGTAACATAACAAGGCTCCATGGGAAGGTTCCACCATGTTTTGAATTATTTTGAATTGAACCCTAAAACCCTAAAACCCTAAAACCCTAAAACCCTAAAACCCTAAAATGATAAATGTGGCTTAAATGTGGCATACAAATTGTTCATACAAATTCAAATTGTTCAACACAAAGGGATCCCCAATACAAAGGGAACCACAATACAAATTGTTCATACAAATTCAAATTGTTCAACACAAAGGCATCCCCAATACAAATTGTTCAACACAAAGGGATCGCCAATACAAAGGGAACCCCAATACAAATTGTTCATACAAATTCAAATTAGTTGTTCGTAATAAAATCTTTCTCTTGCTCCCGGTGTGACTCGCCGGGGCCACCACCTTACTCCGGTAACCCTAACAGTGGATATTACCGGTGTCTACCTTCCTTTTGCCCTCTTTCTTGTTCTTCTTCTTCTCGCAAAGCTTGTGCTTTTTCTTCTCGCCATGTACTCTTCGAAGTTAGCTTGTATCATGGCCTTACCACTTTCGTGGCATTCTCGACTATACCGTTCCCTCTCCTCTAGACTCATCGGTTGAAGCCATTCTATATCCATCTTTTCCCTCTCGCTCTCCATCCAATGGTTCAAGCAGCTCTACATCCATCTCGTTCCCCCGCTCTCGATCCATCGGCTCAATCTCCTCATGTTGAACTCGCCGCTTCAATCTCCTCTCGCATTTGCCGCTTCAATCTCCTCATGTTGAACCGCCGCTTCAATCTCCTCTCGCATTTGCCGCTTCAATCACATCATGTTGAACTCGCCGCTTCAATCTCAAGTTGAATTGCCGCTTCATTCTCCTCTCGCATTTTCTCGCTCCCGCCCGATCTTCCATTCCAAAAGCTGGGTCAACTCCATTTTTACAAAGCCTAGCAATGTGTCCAGGGATTCCACAACGTTTGCACTTACGTTTTCGAATCGGTGCACCACCCTCTCGCACTAGCTCGATCCTATTCTTCCTCGGCCTACCCGCCGGTCTAGTCAATACCGGAGAGTACAGCTTGAAGCCCGGATCGACTTTCATCCATTGGTCTTTTCCCAACAAGGTAGGAACATTCATAGCATATGCAGCCCTAAATTTGGCAACAAGAGAAGTACTCTGACACATACTGATCAACTTCACCATCTTCACCCCCTATAACACTCATGAAAAACAATGCGTGTATGCAGGGTATCCCACCGGATCCGCCATCCCCTACAATGGCATGTCCTATCAACCAAACTCACCGGATACCTCCACCGCCCGTTTTCTTTGTCGCTGTAGGTTACCTCAGCCTCCATTCCTTTTCTCGACGCACCGCATCCTCAATTGTTTTGCCCCGGCATGCAAAGACTTAATCAAAGACGGGAGCATGAGATGGCCAACATAATTTGTGGATGCAATTTTTTGACGCAGATCGATCTTTATCATGATCATCTCGCCTAATCTTATCAAATATTTGCCACAAGATAAGCCCTTTCAATGACTTGACCTTTGAATTGAAACTCTCCGCAAGGTTACTTGTTACATAGTCTACCTTGCAAATTTCATTGAATTGGCTTCTTGACCACACCCTACCATGATGTTCATCCAAGTACTCCTTCACCCCAGTGTTTTTGTTTATACAACACATCCAAATGAAACAGATGCTTCCTAGAGCTGCATGTGTATGAAGCTGGCCATAGGTTGTCAAGAAAACTTTACCCTTGAATTTCTTTGTAAAATTCTGTACCAAGTGTCGCATACATTCCCTATGCTCCACTCCGTGGAATACCGCTTCTACCGCAGCCTCCAAACCTTTGCAAGCGTCTCGTGTGGATAACAAGTCCCGTTGGATGACCTATAAGGTCGCGCAAATTCTGCAGAAACCAAGTCCAACTTTCCTGTGACTCAACCTCCAAAACCCCATAAGCAACAGGGAACATCCAATTATGTCCATCAACTCGCAGTAGCAGCAACTAGCTGTCCTTTAAACCTCGCCATGAAGAGCTGATGCATCCACGGCCAAATAAGGCCCGCAACCGTCCAAAAAGCCTTTCCAAGCAAGCTTTGAAACAAACAAAAGCCCTTCTGAAACATTCCTTGTGCATTACCTTCCCGCTTTTCAATTTGTAGGGAACCGTATGCTTGTCTATCGCTACAACACCGCTCGGACTAGCCATCTCCACTTCAGCTTTGAAAGTGTAAAGCAACTGAAAGCTTTCATTCCATGGACCATTGATCTTGTCAAGAGCCATTTCCTTTGCATAGAACATTCTCATGTAAGGTACTTTCATTTTATACTTCTCAACCACCTTTTTTACGAGTGCTGTTGGACCAAGTGAAGGATCTTCTCTCAGCCAATCTAGGATTACATCTGCCAACCACCTAGTCTTCGCTAGCTTTGTTTTCAGCTCTGGCTCTCCCCTAGAGGTGGACACCTATGGATCTCATTATTCTTCTTTATCTGAAACATAATGATAAGGGATGTCGTAATAGATAACAAATTTTACACCGTGATCTAAATACACAACCGGTTGGCGTAGTACCCGAACCAAGCCGCTTCGCGCATTGTGGATGCATGCAGCCTAAACCTACACCTTGGGTATGGGCATTTAATTGTGAACCTACCTCGGCTCACTTTTAATAACCTCGAAATTATTCTTAGTGAGAATGTGATATGTAGTAATTGCATTACGGCAGTCCATCATCGTTTGAAACACGGTGCCTTCTACAAGCCGGGGTTTCTCCCTCGTTCCACTCAATTGTTGGCAAGTCTTCACCTTCGTAATCGGCTAAAACGAGGCTCGTCATCATTCTCATTCTTCTCTTCATCATCGTTGTCATCAAATCCGGCACCAAAAGCCATATCTTCCATGTATTGATCCTCCATTGCCTCGCTATCGCATCGATCTACCAATTCAGAAACATCAACTCATCCTCATCATCTTGAGGAGGCTGATCCTCAATGTCCGCATCGTCCTCCACATCGACCGTACGAACGATCCGGCTACCACTAGCACCGGGGACAGATGGTGCCGCCGTGGACCTACAAGGAGCGCCACGGCGCACACTATTAGCAGAGGCAAGCAGCAGAGAGAGACATGATGCCCGACCACCCGATGATGCCCCAAACACCCGCATGATGCCTCGGCCCCCGTCCACATGGATACGAATTTTACCGAACCGGCAAGAAGCATTCAAAGCAAAAAGAAATCCCGCATCGTCTTCGGAAATTAGTGGAACAAATCTTCCCTCCGAGCCGTTGAAATATTCGAAATGAACCGCATCGAGAGAGCTCCAGTGTAGTTATCGTAGATGTTAGCTTTGAAATCCGTTAACGAGATGGTGGTTGCAACCACCGCAGTGGAAGTTAAACCCAGCCTTACAGTCGCTTAGAATCACGCGTAAAGCTAGAATCCAGCCTAACCACCAGCCGAAAAGCCGCCGCCGGATCCATCCTATTCGAAAAGCAACGCAGCTTAGTTGAGCAACAACGATTGGCGCTCAAAACTCGCCTACCGTTAATTCACATGGGATAGGCGTACGATGCTTACCCGTATGGAATCCATGCGTTAGATCCCTCCGATTCCCAATCTTCTCCACGGCTGGCGGGAATAGTCCGCACACCGTACGGAATTACAAAGAGGACAGGGGTAGATCCAGTATCCGGTGGAGGCGGAGCCCGGGGTGGTGGTGGGGGCGGGGCCGGCTCGGCGGCGACGACGCCATAAGGTAGGTGGGCAGGATGGCGTGGCGGCGGAGGGGCGGTGTGTGAGCTCCTCCGGGCCTCGGACGGAGGGGAAAGCTTTGGGTCAGCTCTTCCACTAATAGTCAACACATTTCGAAAGCAACGGTCAAGTCAAAACCACCGCGGCTCCCTAGCCGTCACCGGTAACGGAAGGCCTCTCGAACGTACGGCAACCCTCCCGTCCGAGCCTCCGGAAGGGGTTTCAAACTAGAGGGAGGGGAAAACTGAGGAAAAGTTAAGAGGCTGGGGAAAACTGAGTACAACTAACGAACCAGGGGCACGAAACTAGAAATCCCTTCTTTTAATACTGAAATACAAATCTGCTGCAATACTTGTTTTACTATTTTCTCTGCAAACAATCATCTTCCACACAATTCGGTTAATCCTTTGTTACAGCAAGCCGGTGAGATTGACAACCTCACTCGTTTCGTTGGGGCAAAGTACTTTGGTTGTGTTGTGCAGGTTCCACGTTGGCGCCTGCATCTTCCGGTGTTGCGCCGCACTACATCCCGCCGCCATCAACCTTCAACGTGCTTCTTGACTCCTACTGGTTCGATTAAACCTTGGTTTCTTACTGAGGGAAACTTGCCGCTGTGCGCATCACACCTTCCTCTTGGGGTTCCCAACGGACGTGTCAACTACACGCATCAGACACCACAAGGCGGCGCGGCCAAGGAGGGGCCCGCGCCGCCCAATGGTGTGGGCCCCTCGTGCGCCCCCCGACTCTGCCCTTCCGCCAATTATACTCTCCGTCGCGAAAACCCTATTACCGAGAGCCACGATACGGAAAAAGTTCCAGAGACGCCACCACCGCCAATCCCATCTCGGGGGATTCAGAGACTTCCGCACTCCCGGCACCGGAGAGGGAAATCATCTCCCGGAGGACTCTACATCACCATGATCGCCTCCGGACTGATGTGTGAGTAGTTCATCTTTGGACTATGGTTCCATAGCAGTAGCTAGATGGTTGTCTTCTCCTCATTGTGCTATCATGTTAGATCTTGTGAGCTGCCTATCATGATCAAGATCGTCTATTTGAATATGGAATACAATGTCAAGTTGATTATTGATCTATCATATATGTGTTGTTTATGTTCTTGCATGCTCTCCGTTGCTAGTAGAGGCTCTGGCCAAGTTGATACTTGTGACTCCAAGAGGGAGTATTTATGCTCGATAGTGGGTCTCATGCCTCCATTGAATCTGGGACAAAGGACGAAAGTTCTAAGGTTGTGGATGTGCCGTTGCCACTAGGGATAAAACATCAATGCTTTCTCTAAGGATATTTGTGTTGATTACATTACGCACCATACATAATGCAACTGTCCATAGGTTTGCAAATTAATACTCGAAGGGGTGCGATGCTAACCTGAAGGTGGACTTTTTAGGCATAGATGCATGCCGATAGCGGTCTATGTACTTTGTCGTAATGCCCCGATTAAATCTCATATTAGTCATCATGATATGTATGTGCATTGTTATGCCCTTCTATTTGTCATTGCCCAACGTATTTGTTCACCCAACATGCTATTTATCGGAGAGACGCAACTAGTGAATCTGGACCCCGGTCCATTCTTTTACATCTGAAATAGAATCTACCGCAAACTTCGTTCTCTCGTTGTTCTTCGCAAACAAACATCATTTTCCACACCATACGCTTAATCCTTCGTTTAGCAAGAGCCGGTGAGATTGACAACCTCATCGTTAGGTTGGGGCAAAGTATTTTGATTGTGCTGTGTAGACTCACGCTAGCGGAATCCTCGGTGTTGCGCTCGCACTACACTCCTCCGCCAACAACCTTCACGTGGCCTCATCTTCTACTCGGTTCGACAACCTTGGTTTTCATCGAGGGAAACTTGCTGCCGCGACGCATCACACCTTCCTCTTGGGGTTCCCAACAGACGTGTGTCTCACGCGCCATCAAGCAATTTTTCCGGCGCTCGTTGCCGGGGAGATCAATACACGCCGCAAGGGCCCATAAATGGTGAAGTGTCGTGTAGTCGACGTTCACACGACACTGATGCGTGTAGTTGACACGTCCGTTGGGAACCCCAAGAGGAAGGTGTGATGCGCACAGCGGCAAGTTTCCCTCAGTAAGAAACCAAGGTTTAATCGAACCAGGAGGAGTCAAGAAGCACGTTGAAGGTTGATGGCGGCGGGATGTAGTGCGGCGCAACACCGGAGATTCCGGCGCCAACGTGGAACCTGCACAACACAACCAAAGTACTTTGCCCCAACGAAACAAAGTGAGGTTGTCAATCTCACCGGCTTGCCGTAACAAAGGATTAACCGTATTGTGTGGAAGATGATTGTTTGCAGAGAAAACAAGAAAACAAGTATTGCAGACAGATTTGTATTTCAAGTATTAAAAGAATGGACCGGGGTCCACAGCTCACTAGAGGTGTCTCTCCCATAAGATAAAAGCATGTTGGGTGAACAAATTACAGTCGGGCAATTGACAAATAGAGAGGGCATAACAATGCACATACATGACATGATAAGTATAGTGAGATTTAATTGGGCATTACGACAAAGTACATAGACCGCCATCCAACCGCATCTATGCCTAAAAAGTCCACCTTCAGGTTATCGTCCGAACCCTTCCAAGCATTAAGTTGCTAAAGCAACAGACAATTGCATTAAGTATGGTGCGTAATGTAATCAACAACTACATCCTCGGACATAGCGCCAATGTTTTATCCCTAGTGGCAACAAGCACAACACAACCTTAGAACTTTCTCGTCATCGTCCCGGTGTCAATGCGTGCATGAACCCACTATCGAGCATAAATACTCCCTCTTGGAGTTAAGAGCAAAACTTGGCCAGAGCCTCTACTAGTAACGGAGAGCATGCAAGATCATAAACAACACATATGTAATAACTTGATAATTAACATAACATGGTATTCTCTATCCATCGGATCCCGACAAACACAACATAGAGTATTACGGATAGATGATCTTGATCATGTTAGGCAGCTCACAAGATCCAACAATGAAGCACAATGAGGAGAAGACAACCATCTAGCTACCGCTATGGACCCATAGTCCAGGGGTGAACTACTCACTCATCACTCCGGAGGCGACCATGGCGGTGTAGAGTCCTCCCGGAGATGAATCCCCTCTCCGGCAGGTGCCGGAGGAGATCTCCGGAATCCCCCGAGATGGGATCGGCGGCGGCGGCGTCTCAGTAAGGTTTTCCGTATCGTGGTTTTTTCGCATCAGGGGTTTCGCGACGGAGGCTTTAAGTAGGCGGAAGGGCAGAGTCGGGGGGCTAACGAGGGGCCCACACCACAGGGCGGCGCGGGCCCCTCCTTGGCTGCGCCGCCATGTGGTGTCGCCACCACGTGGCCCCACTTCGTATGCTCTTCGGTCTTCTGGAAGGTTCGTGGCAAAATAGGCCCCTGGGTCTTCGTTTCGTCCAATTCCGAGAATATTTCGTTACTAGGATTTCTAAACCAAAAACAGCAGAAAACAGTGAACCGGCACTTCGGCATCTTGTTAATAGGTTAGTTCCGTAAAATGCACGAATATGACATAAAGTGCGCATAAAACATGTAGGTATCATCAATAATATGGCATAGAACATAAGAAATTATCGATACGTCGGAGACGTATCAAGCATCCCCAAGCTTAGTTCTCGCTCGTCCCGAGCAGGTAAAACGATAACAAAGATAATTTCTGAAGTGACATGCCATCATAACCTTGATCATACTATTTGTAAACATATGTAGTGGATGCAGCGATCAAAACAATGGTAATGACATGAGTAAACAAGTGAATCATAAAGCAAAGACTTTTCATGAATAGTACTTCAAGACAAGTATTAATAAGTCTTGCATAAGAGTTAACTCATAAAGCAATAAATCAAAGTAAAGGTATTGAAGCAACACAAAGGAAGATTAAGTTTCAGCGGTTGCTTTCAACTTGTAACATGTATATCTCATGGATAATTGTCAACATAGAGTAATATAACAAGTACAATATGCAAGTATGTAGGAATCAATGCACAGTTCACACAAGTGTTTGCTTCTTGAGGTGGAGAGAGATAGGTGAACCGACTCAACATAAAAGTAAAGAGAATGGTCCTTCAAAGAGGAAAGCATCGATTGCTATATTTGTGCTAGAGCTTTTATTTTGAAAACATGAAACAATTTTGTCAACGGTAGTAATAAAGCATATGAGTTATGTAAATTATATCTTACAAGTTGCAAGCCTCATGCATAGTATACTAATAGTGCCCGCACCTTGTCCTAATTAACTTGGACTACCGGATCTTTGCAATGCACATGTTTTAACCAAGTGTCACAATGGGGTACCTCCATGCCGCCTCGTACAAAGGTCTAAGGAGAAAGCTCGCATTTTGGATTTCTCGCTTTTGATTATTCTCAACTTAGACATCCATACCGGGACAACATGGACAACGGATAATGGACTCCTCTTTAATGCATAAGCATGTGGCAACAATTATTATTCTCATATGAGATTGAGGATATGTGTCCAAAACTCGAAACTTCCACCATGAATCATGGCTTTAGTTAGCGGCCCAAAGTTCTTCTCTAACAATATGCATGCTCCAACCATAAAGGTGGTAGATCTCTCTTACTTCGGACAAGACGGACATGCATAGCAACTCACATGATATTCAACAAAGAATAGTTGATGGCGTCCCTGAAACATGGTTATCGCACAACAAGCAACTTAATAAGAGATAAAGTGCATAAGTACATATTCAATACCACAATAGTTTTTAAGCTATTTGTCCCATGAGCTATATATTGCAAAGGTGAATGATGGAATTTTAAAGGTAGCACTCAAGCAATTTACTTTGGAATGGCGGATAAATACCATGTAGTAGGTAGGTATGGTGGACACAAATGGCATAGTGGTTGGCTCAAGTATTTTGGATGCATGAGAAGTATTCCCTCTCGATACAAGGTTTAGGCTAGCAAGGTTATTTGAAACAAACACAAGGATGAACGGTACAGCAAAAACTCACATAAAATACATATTGTAAACATTATAAGACTCCATACCGTCTTCCTTGTTGTTCAAAACTCAATACTAGATGTTATCTAGACTCTAGAGAAACCAAATATGCAAACCAAATTAGCAAGCTCTAAGTGTTTCTTCATTAATGGGTGCAAAGTATATGATGCAAGAGCTTAAACATGAGCACAACAATTGCCAAGTATCAAATTATCCAAGACATTTTAGAGTTACTACATGTAGCATTTTCCAATTCCAACCATATAACAATTTAACGAAGAAGAAACTTCGCCATGAATACTATGAGTAGAGCCTAAGGACATATTTGTCCATATGCTACAGCGGAGCGTGTCTCTCTCCCATAAAGTGAATGCTAGGATCCATTTTATTCAAACAAAACAAAAAACAAAAACAAACCGACGCTCCAAGCAAAGTACATAAGATGTGACGGAATAAAAATATAGTTTCAGGGGAGGAACCCGATAATGTTGTCGATGAAGAAGGGGATGCCTTGGGCATCCCCAAGCTTAGACGCTTGAGTCTTCTTAGAATATGCAGGGGTGAACCACCGGGGCATCCCCAAGCTTAGAGCTTTCACTCTCCTTGATCATATTGCATCATACTCCTCTCTTGATCCTTGAAAACTTCCTCCACACCAAACTCGAAACAACTCATTAGAGGGTTAGTGCATAATAAAAATTAACATGTTCAGAGGTGACACAATCATTCTTAACACTTCTGGACATTGCATAAAGCTACTGGACATTAATGGATCAAAGAAATTCATCCAACATAGCGAAAGAGGCAATGCAAAATAAAAGGCAGAATCTGTCAACACAGAACAGTCCGTAAAGATGGATTTTATTAGGCCACCAGACTTGCTCAAAAGAAAATGCTCAAATTGTATGAAAGTTGCGTACATATCTGAGGATCATGCACGTAAATTGGCTTAATTTTCTGAGCTTCCTACAGGGAGGTAGACCCAGATTCGTGACAGCAAAGAAATCTGGAACTGCGCAGTAATCCAAATCTAGTACTTACTTTACTATCAAAGACTTTACTTGGCACAACAAAACTCACAACTAAGATAAGGAGAGGTTGCTACAGTAATAAACAACTTCCAAGACACAAATTTAAAACAAAAATACTGTAGTAAAAACAGGGGTTGTCTCCCATAAGCGCTTTTCTTTAACGCCTTTCAGCTAGGCGCAGAAAGTGTATCTCAAGTGACATCGAGAGATGAAGCATCAACATCATAATTTGTTCTAATAATAGAATCGTAAGGTACCTTCATTCTCTTTCTAGGGAAGTGTTCCATACCTTTCTTGAGAGGAAATTGATATTTAATATTACCTTCCTTCATATCAATAGTAGCACCAACGGTTCGAAGAAAAGGTCTTCCCAATATAATGGGGCAAGATGCATTGCATTCAATATCCAAGACAACAAAATCAACGGGGACAAGGTTATTGTTAACCATAATATGAACATTATCAACTTTCCCCAAAGGTTTCTTTTTAGCATTATCAGCGAGATTAACATCCAAATAACAATTCTTCAATGGTGGCAAGTCAAGCATATCATAGACTTTCTTAGGCATAACAGAAATACTTGCACCAAGATCACATAAAGCATTACAATCAAAATCTTTGACTCTCGTTTTAATGATGGGCTCCCAACCATCCTCTAGCTTTCTAGGAATAGAAGTTTCAAGTTTTATTTTCTCTTCTCTAGCTTTTATGAGAGCATTTGTAATATGTTTTGTGAAAGCCAAGTTTATAGCGCTAGCATTGGGACTCTTAGAAAGTTTTTGCAAGAACTTTATAACTTCAGAGATGTGGCAATCATCAAAATCTAAATCATTACAATCTAAAGCAATGGGATTATCATCCCCAAGGTTGAAAAAAATTTCAGCAGTTTTATCACAAGCAGTTTCAGCAGTTTTAGCAGTTTCAGTAATTTTGCGCGCTTTGCACTAGGAGTAGAAACATTGCCAACACCAATTATTTTACCATTGGTAGTAGGAGGTGCAGCAACATATGAATCATTAGCATTGCTAGTGGTGGTAATAGTCCAAACTTTAGCTACATTTTCCCTTTTAGCTAGTTTTTCATTTTCTTCTCTATCCCACCTAGCACGCAGTTCAGCCATTAATCTTATATTCTCATTAATTCTAACTTGGATGGCATTTGCTGTAGTAACAATTTTATTTTCAATATCCTCAGGTTTAGCAGCCATTTTATTAATTAAAGAAGATTGTGACGCAGACATGTATGAGATTCGGTCTTCAGCATTTGCAAGTTTAGTTTGCAACCCAGAAATCTCCATATTCAAATTTTCAAGTTGATTTCCTATTTAGTAAACAATTTATTTTTCTCATACTGTGATTGCATAAAGCTCTTGGTGGACCTTTCAATTTCTAACATCTTTTCCTCATTAGGTGAAACATATCTACCATAAGAATTACCATTAGCAGGATGTGGTCTAGAATTTTGAGCAACCAATGAAGCTAACGGAACATTATTAGGATCAACATTAGTCCTACCATTAACAAGCATAGACATAATAGCATCAATCTTATCACTCAAGGAAGAGGATTCTTCAACATGAATTTACCTTCTTACCTTGTGGAGCTCTTTCCGTGTGCCATTCGAGTAATTAATCATCATATTATCAAGAAGCTTTGTTGCTTCACCAAGAGTGATGGACATAAAGGTACCTCCAGCAGCTGAATCCAATAAATTCCGCGAAGAAAAATTTAGTCCCGCATAGAAGGTTTGGATGATCATCCAAGTAGTCAGTCCATGGGTTGGGCAATTTTTAACCAAAGATTTCATTCTTTCCCAAGCTTGAGCAACATGTTCATTATCCAATTGTTTAAAATTCATTATGCTACTCCTCAAAGATATAATTTTAGCAGGGGGATAATATCTACCAATAAAAGCATCCTTGCATTTAGTCCATGAATCAATACTATTCTTAGGCAGAGATAGCAACCAATCTTTAGCTCTTCCTCTTAATGAGAAAGGAAACAATTTTAATTTTATAATGTCACCATCTACATCTTTATACTTTTGCATTTCACATAGTTCAACAAAATTATTGAGATGGGCAGCAAGATCATCGTAACTAACACCGTAAAATTGCTCTCTCATGACAAGATTAAGTAAAGCGTGTTTAATTTCAAAGAATTCTGCTGTAGTAGCAGGTGGAGCAATAGGTGTGCATAGGAAATCATTATTATTTGTGCTAGTGAAGTCACACAACTTAGTATTTTCAGGGTTGGCCATTTTAGAAGTAGTAAATAAAACAAACTAGATAAAGTAAATGCAAGTAACTAATTTTTTTGTGTTTTTGATATAGAGTGCAAGACAGTAAATAAAGTAAAACTAGCAACCAATTTTTTTGTGTTTTGATATAATGCAGCAAACAAAGTAGTAAATAAAATAAAGCAAGACAAAAACAAAGTAAAGAGGTTGGGAAGTGGAGACTCCCCTTGCAGCGTGTCTTGATCTCCCCGCAACGGCGCCGTAAATTTGCTTGATGCGTGTAGTTGGCAGGTCCGTTGGGAACCCCAAGAGGAAGGTGTGATGCCCACAGCGGCAAGTTTCCCTCAGTAAGAAACCAAGGTTTAATCGAACCAGTAGGAGTCTAGAAGCACGTTGAAGGTTGATGGCGGCGGGATGTAGTGCGGCGCAACACCGTAGATTCCGGCGCCAACGTGGAACCCGCACAACACAACCAAAGTACTTTGCCCCAACGAAACAGATGAGGTTGTCAATCTCACCGGCTTGCTGTAACAAAGGGTTAACCGTATTGTGTGGAAGATGATTGTTTGCAGAGAAAACAAGTAAAACAAGTATTGCAGCAGATTTGTATTTCAAGTATTAAAAGAATGGACCGGGGTCCACAGCTCACTAGAGGTGTCTCTCCCATAAGATAAAAGCATGTTGGGTGAACAAATTACAGTCGGGCAATTGACAAATAGAGAGGGCATAACAATGCACATACATGACATGATAAGTATAGTGAGATTTAATTGGGCATTACGACAAAGTACATAGACCGCCATCCAACCGCATCTATGCCTAAAAAGTCCACCTTCAGAGTTATCGTCCGAACCCCTTCCAAGTATTAAGTTGCAAAGCAACAGACAATTGCATTAAGTATGGTGCGTAATGTAATCAACAACTACATCCTTGGACATAGCGCCAATGTTTTATCCCTAGTGGCAACAAGCACAACACAACCTTAGAACTTTCTGTCACTCTGTCCCGTGTGTCAATGCGGGCATGAACCCACTATCGAGCATAAATACTCCCTCTTGGAGTTAAAAGCAAAAAACTTGGCCGAGCCTCTACTAGTAACAGAGAGCATGCAAGATCATAAACAACACATATGTAATAACTTGATAATTAACATAACATGGTATTCTCTATCCATCGGATCCCGACAAACACAACATAGAGTATTACGGATAGATGATCTTGATCATGTTAGGCAGCTCACAAGATCCAACAATGAAGCACAATGAGGAGAAGACAACCATCTAGCTACTGCTATGGACTCATAGTCCAGGGGTGAACTACTCACTCATCACTCCGGAGGCGACCATGGCGGTGTAGAGTCCTCCGGGAGATGAATCCCTCTCCGGCAGGGTGCCGGAGGAGATCTCCGTAATCCCCCGAGATGGGATCGGCGGCGGCGGCGTCTCGCAAGGTTTTCCGTATCGTGGTTTTTTCGCATCGTGGGTTTCGCGACGGAGGCTTTAAGTAGGCGGAAGGGCAGAGTCGGGGCTAACGAGGGGCCCACACCACGAGGCGGCGCGGGCCCCTCCTTGGCCGCGCCGCCATGTGGTGTCGCCACCTCGTGGCCCCACTTCGTATGCTCTTCGGTCTTCCGGAAGGTTCGTGGCAAAATAGGCCCCCGGGTCTTCGTTTCGTCCAATTCCGAGAATATTTCGTTACTAGGATTTCGAAACCAAAAACAGCAGTAAAACATGAACTGGCACTTCGGCATCTTGTTAATAGGTTAGTTCCAGAAAATGCACGAATATGACATAAAGTGCGCATAAAACATGTAGGTATCATCAATAATATGGCATAGAACATAAGAAATTATCGATACGTCGGAGACGTATCAGACACCACTAGAAGAATAACACCACAACTTAAATATCATAACATTGAATATTACTCAACCATAGTTCACTACTAACAATTAGACTTCACCCATGTCCTCAAGAACTAAACGAACTACTCACGAGACATCATATGGAACATGATCAGAGGTGATATGATGATGAATAACAATCTGAACATAGACCTTGGTTCAATGGTTTCACTCAATAGCATAAACAACAAGTAGAAATCAGTATCGGGAGAGTTTCCCCTATCAAACAATCAAGATGAAACCCAAATTGCTACAGCGGTGACGATGTCCAGCGGTGGAGATGGCGGTGATGATGGTGGAGATGATGATGATGGTGATGGAGATGATGTCCAGCTCGATGGCGGTGACGATGGCGTCGATTTCCCCTCCGGGAGGGAATTTCCCCGGAGGATTCCTCGCCCGCCGGAGAGCTCTTTTCTCTCTCGGTGTTCTCCGCCCCGCAGAGGCGGCCGTAACCCTTCGTGAGGATTCCTCTCGTGGCTTAGGTCTTCGGGACGAAGGGTTTCGCGAAGAAAAGGAGGCGAAAGAGGCCGAGGGGGCCCCACACCACATGGTGGCGCGGCCGGTGCCATGGGCCGCGCCACCCTATGGTGTGGGCCCACCCCGGGTCCAGCTGGCTCCCCCTTCCGGCTTCCTCCGTCATATGGAAAAATAGGATTTTTGGTAAAACTTCCTTCCACAGCTTGATCTTCCGAAATATCGCATCCCGACGGTGCTTTTTCCAGCAGAATCCCGGCTCCGGTGCTCGATCTCCAAATAATCATGAAACATGCAAAATAGATGAAATAACATAAGTATTGTGTCCCAATATGAAATATATCAATGAATAACAGCAAATTATGATATAAAATAGTGATGCAAATTGGACGTATCATTCGCCTCCGCATACATGCCTGGAGTCCATCCGGTACAGCGGTTGGTATTCCGAACACCGTCCGGAACATAAGTCCTTCCAGGTGGGATGTAGCCTGAGTCGGACGAAGTACCGATACAGAGATCTGTCATGCCGAAATAGCTGGACAGTGACTCGTATGTATCCCCAGTAGGATACCCACCTTCCTCATTCGCCATCCATGAAGGGTTTCTATCAACTAGCCCCCTCATGTTCTTCTTCACCCAGAACTTTCACCTACCTCGTATTGAGATGTTTTTGAGATCCCCATCTCCAAATTAAGCGAAATGGAGTTGGTAGCTTTCTCTTCCTTCCCCTTGTCTTGGTTAATATCCTGGTTAACCTCGCCTCCTTCATCATCTGTATCACATGTGATGGGTTCCTCTTCATCTCCGAAGGGTGATACGTCTCAAACGTATCTATAATTTCTTATGTTCCATGCTAGTTTTATGACAATACTCACATGTTTTATACACACTTTACATCATTTATACGCATTTTCCGGCACTAACCTATTAACGAGATGCCGAAGCGCCAGCCTGTTTTGTGCTGTTTTTGGTTTCAGAAATCCTACACAGGAAATATCCTCGGAATTGGACGAAACGAACGCCCAGGGTCTTATTTTTCCACCGAGCTTCCAAAAGACCGAAGTGGGGCCACGAGGCGCCCTAACCATAGGGCGGCGCGGCCAGCATGGGGCCCATGCTGGCCTATGGTGCGGGGCCCCCGTGCCTCCTCCGACTCTGCCCTTCCGCCTACTTAAACTCTCCGTTGTGAAAACCCTATTACCGAGAGCCACAATAAGGAAAAAGTTCCAGAGACGCCGCCGCCGCCAATCCCATCTCGGGGGATTCAGGAGATCGCCTCCGGCACCCTGCCGGAGAGGGGAATCATCACCCGGAGGACTCTACATCACCATGATCGCCTCCGGACTGATGTGTGAGTAGTTCATCCTTGGACTATGGGTCCATAGCAGTAGCTAGATGGTTGTCTTCTCCTCATTGTGTTATCATGTTAGATCTTGTGAGCTGCCTATCATGATCAAGATCGTCTATTTGTAATGCTACATCTTGTGTTTGTTGGGATCCGATGAATATGGAATACTATGTCAAGTTGATTATTGATCTATCATATATGTGTTGTTTATGATCTTGCATGCTCTCCGTTGCTAGTAGGGGCTCTGGTGTGGTGACCCAGCATACCACTGCATGGTGTAGTACACAAGTCGTTGACATAACACAAGTGAAACACCGTTCCACTCATATTACATCTCTCAGAGTGATACAACAGAAACATATGCGAGTCCAAGGTATGTCTATAGAAGTACACACGAGCTGTTTACATAAGATCAACACAACCTCCTACTTTACAGTGAGGTAAAACTTCAAATAAAGCTCCAGAAGAACGACTCGTAGTATATCTTCTTCTATCACTATCTCTAAAGATACTAGGCTTGCTATAGAATTCTAGCTACTTAGGTGCTAGGATTAGGGAAAAGTTCCCTTCTATTACTAGTCTAAGCTTCCACTCTAGCTGAGTTGACTCCATTGACTTCTTTGACTGGATTCTTCATTGACTTCTTTGACTGGATTCTTCATCTTGTTGCAGTTGACTCCTTTGTCTTCGAGTTCCACGGTAGTTTCCCTTCGGTGCCTTGATCTAAGAAGGGGGTTCAAATGGGAGGGAATGAGTACGAGCGTACTCAACAAGTTCATATTAGGAAATAGGTGTATCATGCACTAACTATAGCCATAGACCAGAAAGTCATAGGCGAATGCAAGTTTTCATAAACATTTCTTCAAAAGGTTTATTTTATTCTGAAAACTATGCCCGTCAGTCTTCACAGGTTGACCAGAACTTCATGGAGTTCCTTTCCTGCCGCGTTCGCAGTTCCCTTCCCGGAACAAGGAGTGACAGCCACAATTTGATACACTCTGCAGAGGTGCGTTACTTTTCCCACAAGAGATCCCACCCTTTTTGCCATCCGCAGGGACTTGCCCCCGTTCACACTTCCTTTGGTGTGAGGCCAGGTATGAAAATCCAAGCCCACACCGCCTTCTCCGCGACCCTGCAAACCCACCCTTTTGTCCAACCGCACACCCCCGATAGACTTCTTCCGATAATACGGCTTTACTCACGGTGTACTTTGGACAATCCATCGAGACCGTAGAGCTCAACATCACACACGGATGGGGATTTAAAAGGATATCCCAACCTACGGCAGTGCCTCCAACACCCCGCAGCTCTACCAGTCCGTTGGCGTGCAGGAGGGAAAAGATACGGCTGGCTTCCCTAGAGCCATTATAGATCTCATGGTTAACGCGGTATGTACGGCGCTAGAATCACTGGACGGCATTGGTAATTAATCCTAGGTTAATATAACCCATGCAATGGAACCTCCACCATATCAACACATACCATGGTTCCATTGCCCACCACATAGTCATATTCATAATTGTAAAATAATACTTTGCTATTCAATGCATGAGTGATAAGTATAGTACTTTGCATATAGTTTGATAAAAATAATCAAATGACATGAGCAAGCGATGAACTTGCCTTTCTTGACTGCAAGATTATGCAGGCAAAAGCTTCGATACGTGAGAACTCCAAATGCTGAAATACCATCATCGTCCGATAAGGACAATGTTTAAAGAACTGACAAAGATGCTATAATGCATAATATGAGATGCAATCGTCCCGAGCGTAACCTAACCTCGATGATTTAGGATGTATGAGTTGTAAAGATTTCTTTAGGGTTGGTTGCACTTTTAGAATGATTCTCAAACAAGGTTCTTATTAGGGTTTGGTTATATTAGCATCATAACCAAATGATATAAGACATCATAACAATCATATACATAAAGAATAGTGGTGGAATAATATATAAAGAACAATTGTCAATTTTAAGTTCTACAGAACATGGTTGATGATTACTTATACTATACTTCAAAAGAATAACTTTTGAAGAACATGTTGATTGAGAAATAGTAAGTACTTCAAATAAGAAATAGGGCTTCTGTGGTTTGTTTAACATTTGTACTTTAAAAGAATAACTTTTGAAGAACATGTTAATAAGAATATGAACTACTATACATAGGAGCTATGGCTTTCTAGGGTTTACTATTGGATTCATTTAGTTCTTTAATAGGAACTAGTTGGGTTAAGTAGAATTGATCTATATGTAGCAAGTATTAGTAGGTTTATTACTATGGTTTCACATTTGCTTCACTAAGTACTAAATAATAGGTTCTATACTAGGTGGTTTATTATTTCCTAAATAGGGTTTAGTTGAATATGAGCATGTGTTGCGAATTGCTACACAAGGTTGGTATTAGGATTGATCACTAGGATTCTACTAGGGTTTAATGGTTGAGGTTGATTCTAATGGTGTGGTATATATGAGTGGTGATCAATGGCAGTACTCTAATTAACAAGCTAGGGTTTGTATCTAGGTGGCACTAGTGGATCATATAGTTTTTAATTAAGAATAGGGACATGAAATGATAATCTCATGTGACTTGTTTTAATGCTAGTAGATCATAAGCATGGATTCATTTGTTTCTTACTAGGGTTTTATATGTATAGGTGAAGCTTCTATGATCACATGGGCTAAACCCCTAGGGTTTTAGGATTGTAACTATTAAGGATGAACACATAAAATAATGGGATCAAGGTTTTACTTACATTAAAACTAGGGTTTCTAAATTATGGTATAACTCTTAAAATTATAATTTGCAATAGAGATGTGGTCACTAATTACTTTGAAACAAAATTACTAATGGTTTGATATTTTATTAATTTTCACAAGAATTAACAATTAGGGTAACTCCTATTTAGGTTTAATTAAAAACTAGGGTTTAACAATTGTTTTAGGTTTTAGAATAATTAACTTGTTAACTAAAGATGTTTAAGTAAACAAGTTTTGAATTACCAAAATAATATTAGCCTTTAGTATTTTCTTGATTTATTAACATTTAAAGAAAAATAGAAAATAGCAATTTGCAAATTATGGTTTATGAATTATCACTAATATTTAAGTGGATGCAATTATGATAAAGAAAACTAATCTTAAAATTTTATTTAGTTACTGAATAGCTATTGTTTGTTTTTGAAACTTAAATAATTATTGATTTCAAATTGTGTTTTAAATCAAATGGAATGGCATAATTAATAAGGTTAAAAATAAGTGAATTTTTATTTTGACACACATTTTTATTTTATATTTTATTTGAATAGAGTTTATTTTTGTGAGCATTTTGATATATTATTCATATTTTTCTGAGTTGAAATGAATTTTATATGATTTTACAAAGTTTCAGTGATTTTTTGGAATTTTTAAACCAGTGGAAATACTAAACCTACCGGTTCACTTTTACCCCTAGACACAGACAGGTGGGACCAAGTCCAGGTCACCTGCCTCGTTGGCAGCTGACCGAGTCAAAGCGACCAAAGGGTCCCTCTCCACGTCACCCTGCCGGTGGCTCAACGCCGGCGAGGCAGGGCACGACGGAGACGCCGATTTAAGGCCCCTCGGGATGGACTACTGGGTGTTCCCGACTCCCCTAGACTCACTGAACACTATGGTGTGGTCGCCCTACTCAGAGGATCACCGAAGCAACATCGGCGAGCATCTCTGCGGCGGCGGGTTTCGGCCAAAATGCGAGAATAGGCTACAGACGGCGAGAAGATGCAAAGTAGGGGTCTATGGATGCGCAATCTTACGCTGAAGCTCAAGGTGTGGTCGGCACCGGCGATTGTCGACGGAGACGACGGCGATTGCCGATTTCCCGGCGAACCCGAGTGAAAGGGAACGGCTTGATTCCAGCGATAGAGACCTCCCCTTGATGATGGGATCCTCCCAAATGCTCTCCTCGATGATGCGCTCCTCCTCGACCAGGCGACAGCCTCCGGGGTGACTCCAGTCGACGACACCGTGGTGGTCACCGGCGATAGCTCTCAGATGATTGGTGGATTTTAGGAAGCGAAAAGGAAATTGAAAAGGCCTCGGAGGATCAGGGTTCTTCGGCGGTCCTCCGCGTGCTTTTATAGGCTCGGAGATGGGCGGCAATGGCGACACGATGACGATGACCGGCGCAGATGGAAGATTGGTTACCGGCATGATTCGAGCGCGAATCTTAGCGCAAGTGGATAGGACGGACGCGAGAGAGGTTCGGCGAAGCTCTGGGTGTGCCTGCAGCGTCCGGGGCAAGCTTATCGTCGACGAGGTCGTGGCCTACTGGCTCTTCTCTGCGCTGTCGACGCCGTAGAAGAAGACGACGACGATGAATGACCACGCACGAGTTTTAAAGCAATCGAAGCGGTACGGTGGTTGTGGGTCGACTTAGTTCGTGGGCTGGGCTAGTTCTGGGCTGTGTTGGCCTGGCTAGGTAAGCTCCTCTCCTTTTCTTTTTTTTCTATTTTCTTTTCTATTTTTATTTCCTGGTTTCTATTTGTTATTTGGATTCAAATTTGAACTCTATTTTGCTTTACAGGTGCTAAAATATTTATTATCAATATCACTTGATTCTATTACTTACTGCCTAGTGTTGCTTTTAAAATAAATATTTAATTTATGATTAGATGGATATTGTGTGAGGTTTAATGAAAATAGACATGGTCCCATGTTTTTATTTTAGTTCCTTCTAATTTAGGGACCAAATGTATTTAGGTGATTTGAATTTTATAACCTATGCATGGAGAACATATTATATTTTGCTAGTGCTAAACAATAGTGATTATGCACATATAGATTAATTCTGGATAGGGTTTAACAAATGGTAAAGGTATGGAATTGGTTCATGATTTTATGTGTATGATTGTTTCTAAGGTTTGAGAAAATGGTTGATTAAACTCTATAATTACTAATCTTGCTTAGCAACTTCTAGCTTGGATTATACTTGTGATCCATGATACACAAGTTTGGACAATATTTTATGTGGAGTGGATCCTATGTGGAAGGGTTTAGGGTTTTGGTGATGCTTCATTATTTGAAGTAACAATAGGCATGAGGCATGGCAGGGTTCTACTTATAATCCAAAGTGATACTTGGATTGAAATGCAAAGGTGATCTAGGGTTTTAGTGGTGATCACCCATGTGATACTCAATTAGTATTTGGATAGGGGCATAAGCTAGGGTTATGCTAAATTGTCTAGGGTTACTCCTCACTTAATTAGGACTCATGCATAAAGGCAATGCTAGGTTTGTCTCTAATGTTTGGATAAACAAGGTTTAGGTTTAATGCCCTTACTCCTCCATACAAGGCATGAGGATTGGTTTGGGGTTAACTACTAGTGATATACTTATTATTTTATGTGATAGATGAGATCTAGTGATCATATGGTTTAACTTATGATATATGTCTACAAGGTATAATCATGCATTAGACAAGATCCACTCATTCCTCACTAATCCCAATTTAGTATTCCTCTCATCACACTCATCCTAGATTCTTAGGGTTTATAATTAATACTAAGTTGTGATGATTATGGAATTGGTTTTCTAAGGTATTGTTATTGGAATAGGGTTCTGATACGTACCAAACGTATCTATAATTTCTTATGTTCCATGCTACTTTTATGATGATACTCACATGTTTTATACACATTATATGCCATATTTATGCATTTTCCGGCACTAACCTACTGACGAGATGCCGAAGAGCCAGTTGCTGTTTTCTGCAGTTTTTGGTTTCAGAAATCCTAGTAAGGAAATATTCTCGGAATTGGACGAAATCAACGCCCAGGGTCCTATTTTTGCACGAAGCTTCCAGAAGTCCGAGGAGTAAACGAAGTGGGGCCACGAGGCGGCGACACGCCAGGGCGGCGCGGCCTGGCCCTTGGCCGCGCGGCCCTGTTGTGTGGGCCCCTCGTGACGCCTCCTGACCTGCCCTTCCGCCTACTTAAAGCCTTCGTCGCGAAACCCCCAGTACCGAGAGCCACGATACGGAAAACCTTCCAGAGACGCCGCCGCCGCCAATCCCATCTCGGGGGATTCAGGAGATCGCCTCCGGCACCCTGCCGGAGAAGGGAATCATCTCCCGGAGGTCTCTTCATCGCCATGATCGCCTCCGGATTGATGTGTGAGTAGTTCACCCCTGGACTATGGGTCCATAGCAGTAGCTAGATGGTCGTCTTCTCCTCATTGTGCTATCATGTTAGATCTTGTGAGCTGCCTATCATGATCAAGATCATCTATTTGTAATCCTTCATGTTGTGTTTGTTGGGATCCGATGAATATTGAATACTATGTCAAGTTGATTATCAATCTATCATATATGTTATTTATGTTCTTGCATGCTCTCCGTTGCTAGTAGAGGCTCGGCCAAGTTGATACTTGTGACTCCAAGAGGGGGTACTTATGCTCGATAGTGGGTTCATGCCTCCATTAAATCCGGGACGATGATGAGAAAGTTCTAAGGTTGTGGATGTGATGTTGCCACTAGGGATAAAACATCGATGCTTAGTCTAAGGATATTTGTGTTGATTACATTACGCACCATACTTAATGCAATTGTATGTTGTTTACAACTTAATACTGGAAGGGGTTCGGATGATAACCTGAAGGTGGACTTTTTAGGCATAGATGCATGCTGGATAGCGGTCTATGTACTTTGTCGTAATGCCCTGATTAAATCTCATAGTACTCATCATGATATATGTATGTGCATTGTTATGCCTTATTTATTTGTCAATTGCCCAACTGTAATTTGTTCACCCAACATCTCCTATCTTATGGGAGAGACACCACTAGTGAACTGTGGACCCCGGTCCTATTCTTTACATCTGAAATACAATCTACTGCAATTGTTCTTTACTCTTCTTTGCAAACAACCATCATCATCCACACTATACATCTAATCCTTTGTTTACAGCAAGCCGGTGAGATTGACAACCTCACTGTTATGTTGGGGCAAAGTTCTGTGATTGTGTTGTGCAGGTTCCACGTTGGTGCCGGAATCCCTGGTGTTGCGCCGCACTACACTCCGCCACCAACAACCTTCAACGTGGTTCTTGGCTCCTACTGGTTCGATAACATTGGTTTCTTACTGAGGGAAAACTTGCTGCTGTGCGCATCACACCTTCCTCTTGGGGTTCCCAACGGACGTGTCATCTACGCGCATCAAGACTGTTTTCTGGCGCCGTTGCCGGGGAGCTGAAGAAAAGTTACACCACAAAGATGTCTAACTCCCACGTCAACTACATGCCAGCAGGTTCTCACCTCCAAGATTAAGTATTGACTTGAACAACTAGGATTAGTTCTACTCTAGTATTCTTGTATGGGCATGGCTATGATTAGTATTATAACTTCTCTCACTTCTCAATGTATTGGAATATCCTAAGGTCATACTTAAGAGATGATGATATGATCCTCTAAATAGATGGTTTGCCTAGGAATTCTACCTTGGTCTCTTCTGTAGCTTGTTCTTCAGGAAATCTAATAAACCTGCATCTTGTGGTATGCCTCCACCTCCTAGCTTCTTCATCTTGATCCTAGATAATTCATATGGAGTGGCTCTATGTATTTGTGCCCATGTATCATGGTACTTGATGAGCAAATGGATGAAGGGTGTGGCTCTATTTATAGGCTTGGGCAAGCTCTAGTATCATGACACATAGGTGGTGACTCTTGATTTGGTTTGATGAGTAAGGTGCTTGGTTGTCATGCCCTCATCCATAGCAATCCTTTGAGCATGAGGTGGCATAGCTTGGAAAGCAAGTCATGTAGATATTTTCATCCTATGTGGCAAGATCATTATCCTCTCATATGATTTATTTTTGGATAGCCAAGTGGCATTTGCTACTAAATATCTTGTGGATGGTTTTATTATTGTTGATGAGTCATCATACCATCTTTGATTGGATTTACATTATAATATTGGTCAAAAGGTTAATGTTGAGGGTTATTTCTCAAGTTTGGATAGTTGGTTTTTGAATTCACCAAGGCATGATCATATGAGTTTCAAAATACTCATAGTTAGTTTTATTCAAATAGTTTGAACTATAATTCGTAATGTAAATGGATTTAGTTTTCTGATATTCCATATACTTAATAAGTTATGGTTTAATAGAATGTGTGGATTTTATGCACTTTATACCCTGTGGTTAACCTTATTTGGTAATGAGTTTAAAATTGAATTAAATTACACACAAAGGTAGTTGCTAATTTTTAAGTGTTAATAAGTTAGTGTTTGATTATTAAAGAATGTGTTGTTGTAAATCTAATTCCATTTGATCTAATTCATAGATCAAATCATCTCTACCCAAAATAAGGTTTTAGCAAAGATCACAGTGAAGTTTATAGCGCTTGACTTGATGATCTACTTCAATTCCAGACAAGTCAAGTGAAACTTCGGTTCATCGTGGTAAGTTTTATTTGAAAGCGCGAAAATTCCCCGGATTTTCTATGCATGAATGCAATGCACACTTTGGTGTTCTCTCATTTTGTTGCCTCTAAACCTGGGATATTACACTCCGGCCAAGTTGATACTTTTGTGACTCCAAGAGGGAGTATTTATGCTCGATAGTGGGTTCATGCCTCCATTGAATCTGGGACAGTGACAGAAAGTTCTAAGGTTGTGGATGTGCTGTTGCCACTAGGGATAAAACATCAATGCTTTGTCTAAGGATATTTGTGTTGATTACATTACGCACCATACTTAATGCAATTGTCTGTTGTTTGCAACTTAATACTGGAAGGGGTGCGGATGCTAACCCGAAGGTGGACTTTTTAGGCATAGATGCATGCTGGATAGCGGTCTATGTACTTTGCTGTAATGCCCTAAGTAAATCTCATATTAGTCACCATGATATGTATGTGCATTGGTATGCCCTCTCTATTTGTCAATTGCCCAACTGTAATTTGTTCACCCAACATGCTATTTCTTATTGGAGAGACACCACTAGTGAACTGTGGACCCCGGTCCATTCTTTTACATCTGAAATACAATCAACTGAAATCTCTGTTCTCTGTTGTTCTTCACAAGCAAACATCATTCTCCACACCATACGTTTAATCCTTTGTTTTCAGCAAGCCGGTGAGATTGACAACCTCACTGTTAAGTTGGGGCAAAGTATTTTGATTGTGTTGTGCAGGTTCCACGTTGGCGCCGGAATCCCCGGTGTTGCGCCGCACTACACTCCTTCACCAACAACCTTCATGTGGCCTTCATCTCCTACTGGTTCGATAACCTTGGTTTCTTACTGAGGGAAAACTTGCTGCTGTACGCATCACACCTTCCTCTTGGGGTTCCCAACGGACGTGTGCTTCACGCGTTATCAAGCTCTTTTTCTGGCGCCGTTGCCGGGGAGATCAAGACACGCTGCAAGGGGAGTCTCCCACATCCAATCTCTTTACTTTGTTTTTGTCTTTCTTTACTTTGCTTTATTTACTGCTTTGTTTGCTTTCTCTATATCAAAAATACAAAAAAATTAGTTACTTGATTTACTTTATTTACTGTATTGTTTGCGTTCTTTATATCAAAAACACAAAAAAAATAGTTACTTGCATTTACTCTACTTTATTTAGTTTGCTTTATTTACTATTGCTAAAAATGAGTAATCCTGAAGTTGAAGTTCGTTCGTTTAAGCAACAAGGGGGAGAATGTTTTAAAGATGCTTTTTATAGAATTAGTGATGCTCATCATAGGTGCACTAAGAAACACTCCACTATTATCCTACTTAGGAACTTTTATGTTGGTATCTCTAGCTGGAATAGGTATGTTCTTGATACTCTTAAGGGAGGTAATTTCCTAGGCACTCCTGCTTTAGAAGCTAGTTGCATTATTGAGAGTCTAGTTGGAATACCACCTGTTAATGAAGCTAAAATTGAAATCTCTCTTGAAGATGTCATGAAAAAGTTGGAGGCCATAGAGAAAAATCTTCCAAGTGTTGAGACTAAATTGGGAATATTACTTGATAACACTGATAAACTTGATAAATCTCTAAGTGGAATTAATGAGAGAATTGCCGTTTTAGAAACTTGTGCTACTCATGATAATCAAACCCAGAGGATTAGTGAACTTGAAGAAGCTATGGGAACCTTGGGTTCAACTTTTTCTTCTCTTAAGTTTAAGGAGAAAGCTTATGTGGGTAAGGAGCAAAAGTTCATGTATGTCTCTAAGGTGCCTAAGACAAAAAAAACTATTATAGGCCTAAAATTGACAAAGCCCTTAGTACCACTATGGATGATGGAGCATCTAAGATACCTATTGTGACAAATTGTGAAAATTATGATGTTGATGCTTCATCTCTTGATAATACTTGAGTTACACTTTCTGCGCCTAGCTGAAAGGCGTTAAAGAAAAGCGCTTATGGGAGACAACCCATTATTTTACTTCTGCACTTTTGTTTTATATTTGAGTCTTGGAAGTTGTTACTACTGTAGCAACCTCTCCTTATATTTATTTTATTGCATTGTTGTGCCAAGTAAAGTCTTTGATAGTAAGGTTGATACTAGATTTGGATTTCTGCGCAGAAACAGATTTCTTGCTTCACGAATTTGAGTAGGCCTCTCTGTAGGTAACTCAGAAAAATCTGCCAATTTTCGTGTGTGATCCTCAGATATGTACGCAACTTTCATTCAATTTGAGATTTTTCATCTGAGCAAGTTAAGTGCCTCTAAAAAATTCGTCTTTACGGACTGTTCTGTTTTGACAGATTCTGCCTTTTTATTTCGCATTGCCTCTTTTGCTATGATGAATGGATTTCTTTGTTCCATTAACTTTCAGTAGCTTTGTGCAATGTCCGGAAGTGTTAAGAATGATTATGTCACCTCTGAATATGTTAATTTTTGATTATGCACTAACCCTCTAATGAGTTTGTTTTGAGTTTGGTGTGGAGGAAGTTTTCAAGGATCAAGAGAGGAGGATGATACAATATGATCAAGAAGAGTGAAAAGTCTAAGCTTGGGGATGCCCCCGTGGTTCATCCCTGCATATTTCAAGAAACTCAAGCATCTAAGCTTGGGGATGTCCAAGGCATCCCCTTCTTCATCGACAACTTATCAGGTCACCTCTAGTGAAACTATATTTTTATTCCGTCACATCTTATGTGCTTTACTTGGAGCGTCTGTATGTTTTTATTTTTGTTTTTGTTTGAATAAAATCGGATCCTAGCATTCCTTGTGTGGGAGAGAGACACGCTCCGCTCGTTCATATGAACACTGGTGTTCTTAGCGTTACTTTTAATGTTCATGGCGAAGGTTGAAACTGCTTCGTTCATTGTTATTTGGTTGGAAACAGAAAATGCTTCATGTGGTAATTGGTATATTGTCTTGAATAATTTGATACTTGGCAATTGTTTTGCTCAAATAGATCATGTTTAAGCTCTTGCATCATGTACTTTGCACCTATTAATGAAGAACTACCATAGAGCTTGTTGAAATTTGGTTTGCATGATTGGTCTCTCTAAAGTCTAGATATTTTCTGGTGAAGTGTTTGAACAACAAGGAAGACAGTGTAGAGTCTTATAATGCTTGCAATATGTTCTTATGTAAGTTTTGCTGTACCGGTTCATACTTGTGTCTGCTTCAAACAACCTTGCTAGCCAAAGCCTTGTACTGAGAGGGAATTTTTCTCATGCATCCAAATCCTTGAGCCAAAACCTATGTCATTTGTGTCCACCATACCTACCTACCTACTATGTGGTATTTCTCTGCCATTCCAAAGTAAATTACTTGAGTGCTACCTTTAAATTTTCATTCTTTGTCTTTGCAATATATAGCTCATGGGAAAATAGCCTTAAAAACTATTGTGGTAAAGAATATGTAGCTTATGTATCTTATTTCTTATAAGTTGCTGGTTGAGCGGTAACCATGTTTCTGGGGACGCTATCAACTATTACACCTTTGTTGAATATCATGTGAGTTGCTATGCATGTTCGTCTTGTCTGAAGTAAGGGTGATTTATCATGATCAAATGGTTTGAGTATGCATATTGTTAGAGAAGAACATTGGGCCGCTAACTAAAGCCATGAATCATGGTGGAAGTTTCAGTTTGGACATTAATCCTCAATCTCTTATGAGAATATTATCTGTTGTTGAATGCTTATGCATTAAAGAGGAGTCCATTATCTGTTTTCTATGTTGTCCCGGTATGGATGTCCTTAGTTGAGATCTATCAAAACGAGAAATCAAATGTGATCTATCTCCTTGGACCTTTGTACAGGCGGCATAGAGGTACCCCTTTGTGACACTTGGTTGAAACATATGTAATGCAATGATAATCCATGTAAATCCAAGCTAATTAGGACAAGGTGCGAGCACTATTGGTATTCTATGCATGAGGCTTGCAACTTATAGGATGTCTTATGCATAACACATATGAATTATTACTACCGTTGACAAAATTGTTTCTATGATTCCAAAATAAAAGCTCTAGCACAAAAATAGTAATCCATGCTTCCCTCTGCGAAGGGCCTTTCTTTTACTTTATGTTGAGTCAGTTTACCTACTTCTTTCTATCTTAGAAGCAAACACTTGTGTCAACTGTGTGCATTGATTCCTACATACTTGCTTATTTGCATTCATCATATTACTTTGTGTTGACAATTATCCATGAGATATACATGTTTAAGTTGAAAGCAACTGCTGAAACTTATATCTTCCTTTGTGTTGCTTCAAAACTTTCTACTAAGAATTTATTGCTTTATGAGTTAACTCCTATGCAAGTCTTATTGATGCTTGTCTTAAAAGTACTATTCATGAAAAGTCTTTGCTATATGATTCAGTTGTTTAATCATTGTCTTTACCATTGCTTCGAATCACTTCATTCATCGCATATGCTTTACAATAGTATTGATCAAGATTATGATAGCATGTCACTTTAGAAATTATCCTTGTTATCGTTTACCTACTCGAGGGCGAGTAGGAACTAAGCTTGGGGATGTTTGATACGTCTCAAACGTATCTATAATTTCTTATGTTCCATGCTAGTTTTATGACAATACTCACATGTTTTGTACACACTTTACATCATTTATACGCATTTTCCGGCACTAACCTATTAACGAGATGCCGAAGCGCCGGTTCTCTGTTTTGTGCTTGTTTTTGGTTTCAGAAATCCTACACGAAAATATTCTCGGAATTGGACGAAACGAACGCCCAGGGTCTTATTTTTCCACGTAGCTTCCAGAAGACCGAAGAGGATACGAAGTGGGGCCACGAGGCGCCCTAACCATAGGGCGGCGCGGCCAGCATGGGGCCCGCGCCGGCCTATGGTGTGGGGCCCCTGTGCCTCCTCCGACTCTGCCCTTCCGCCTACTTAAACTCTCCGTCGCGAAAACCCTATTACCGAGAGCCACGATACGGAAAAAGTTCCGGAGACGCTGCCGCCGCCAATCCCATCTCGGGGGATTCGGGAGATCGCCTCAGGCACCCTGCCGGAGAGGGGAATCATCACCCGGAGGACTCTACATCACCATGATCGCCTCCGGACTGATGTGTGAGTAGTTAATCCTTGGACTATGGGTCCATAGCAGTAGCTATATGGTTGTCTTCTCCTCATTGTGCTATCATGTTAGATCTTGTGAGCCGCCTATCATGATCAAGATCGTCTATTTGTAATGCTACATGTTGTGTTTGTTGGGATCCGATGAATATGGAATACTATGTCAAGTTGATTATTGATCTATCATATATGTGTTGTTTATGATCTTGCATGCTCTCCGTTGCTAGTAGAGGCTCCGGCCAAGTTGATACTTGTGACTCAAAGAGGGAGTATTTATGCTCGATAGTGGGTTCATGCCTCCATTGAATGCGGGACGGTGACGAGAAAGTTCTAAGGTTGTGGATGTCTTGTTGCCACTAGGGATAAAACATCAATGCTTTGTCTAAGGATATTTGTGTTGATTACATTACGCACCATACTTAATGCAATTGTCTATTGTTTGCAACTTAATACTGGAAGGGGTGCGGATGCTAACCCGAAGGTGGACTTTTTAGGCATAGATGCATGCTGGATAGCGGTCTATGTACTTTGTCGAAATTCCCTAAGTAAATCTCATATTAGTCATCATGATATGTATGTGCATTGTTATGCCCTCTCTACTTGTCAATTGCCCAACTGTAATTTGTTCACCCAACATGCTATTTCTTATTGGAGAGAAACCACTAGTGAACTGTGGACCCCGGTCCATTCTTTTATATCTGAAATACAATCAACTGAAATCTTTGTTCTTTGTTGTTCTTCACAAGCAAACATCATTCTCCACACCATACGTTTAATCCTTTGTTTTCAGCAAGCCGGTGAGATTGACAACTTCACTGTTAAGTTGGGGCAAAGTATTTTGATTGTGTTGTGCAGGTTCCACGTTGGCGCCGGAATCCCTGGTGTTGCGCCGCACTACACTCCTTCACCAACAACCTTCACGTGGCCTTCATCTCCTACTGGTTCGATAACCTTGGTTTCTTACCGAGGGAAAACTTGCTGCTGTACGCATCACACCTTCCTCTTGGGGTTCCCAACGGACGTGTGCTTCACGAGTTATCAAAGGGTTCTCCGAAACGCCAACCAGTCGAGTTCGCGATTGGTGATTCTGAGCAAGCTAGGTTTCCCGAAGCATCTCCCCCTATATCCTGCATCATATGACATTGACACATGTGGATAATGTGGAACGAAGTTGGGTGTGAGTGGTTCTGACTTCGGCAACTGGTCACTCAAATCTACATAGTTGTGTAGGCTGAAGTAAGGTGTTGTGTGTTGAGGTTGTCTCCTAAGATCATGCATTCGAGCCTGGAATTTGTCAGGGTCCGTGAACTCAGCTAGCATATGGGTGACTTCCTCCACCATCTTCATGTGAAGTAGATACGTCGAAGTCAATAAAGACTTACAACTGTCCATGTGTTGGGCTGCTACTTCAGGATGTTTGTGTTCCATAAGTAGATGATTCAAAGAAGGATCCTCATCTTCCTCGGCATGAGGCACATGCGAATATGGTGAACACAAAAGCTCTACGGATTTGTGTTGCCTGATTTCAAGAATTGTCTTGAAAATACCCATGTGGTACGCCGTGGTGAGTGTGTTGGCTTCTCCATACGGCATAATACGACTCATCAACAGTGTCTCAGGAAGTTGTACGGAGACTCTGCACTTGGCAATGATCTCACCATCATAGTAGATGTACTTTAGAATAGGAATCCTAGTCTCACAGTGGAGTTCCTTCAGCATCCCACGCAGGAGATCTGTAAGACTACCATCATAATCGCCAAGCCAGCCTTCAACCTTCCTTAAAGTCCACTTCGGAAAAGTGTATGCCATTTTGGTTGTATACAAGAGTAGAATATTAATGGTGATGATGTAACAATAATGCATCAAATAGTTATAATAAAGAATCATCGCACTAAAAGATACGATTTTGCTATTCTCAAGTGAATAAACACCATATTTTTAGAGAATTCTTTACTATTCCTACTTGACTCCTACAGGTTTTTCCCTTTACTAGGTTTTTCCAACCTAAGGTTGCAACATTTGCTCTGATACCAGTTGCGGTGACCCAGCATACCACTGCATGTTGTAGTATACAAGTCGTTGATATGATCTTCATGAAGGGACTTCTTCACAAATATCACATCCCTTAGAGTGGTACAACAGAAACATTGCAGGTCATAACACTCGAGATTATATTACAATCACAGTCTTAACAAGTTGGTATTCTCACATGTCCGATGAGAACACCCTAAGATACTACTTAAGTTTCATTAAAACCAACATAAATAGTAAATTGAGCTCAGCAACTTATTTAGGTAAGCTTCTACGCTGCTCGGCTCTATGACACTAGGGTATGACTCTACTCTTCCGCCTCATTGTTGTCGTGCCCGTAGACTATCCTATAGTCCACTCCTTCCACTCCTCCGGACAGATCAGGTTCCTCGTAGACCAACTCGTAGTCTCCTTCCGGGTGCTCCGTCGGTGGCCACCACTTCATTGTCACAGTCTAGCAAGGGTGTCGAAAGAAAGTGAGTACAGAGGTACTCAGCAAGCTCAAAAGGGAAAATGTGTTTTATGCACTAGCTACGACCATTGATCAGAAAATCTCAGGTCAATGCATGTTTCGAAAATATTTCTTCAAAAGGTTGATTTTATTCTGGAAACTATGCCTGCCAGTCTTCACAGGTTGAACAGAACTTCACGGAGTTCCTTTCCTTCCGCGTTCGTAGTTTCCTTCCCGGAACAGGGAGTGACAGCCATAAATTTGATACACTCTGCAAAGGTGCGTTACTTTTCCCATAAGAGAACTTATCCTTGATACCAACCGAGACGTGGTTCTCGTCCACACTTCCTTGGTGTGAGGCTGATACGTCTCCGACGTATCGATAATTTCTTATGTTCCATGCCACATTATTGATGATATCTACATATTTTATACACATCATATGTCGTATTTATGCATTTTCTGGCACTAACCTATTAACAAGATGCCGAAGAGCCGATTCTTGTTTTCTGCTGTTTTTGGTTTCGAAATCCTAGTAAAGAAATATTCTCGGAATTGGACGAAATCAACGCCCGGGGTCCTATTTTGCCACGAAGCTTCCGGAAGACCGAGGGGAAAGGAAGTGGGGCCACGAGGCGCCGACACGCCAGGGCGGCGCGGCCCGGCCCCGGCCGCGCCGGCCTGGCGTGTGGGGCCCTCGTGTGGCCCCCGCGTTGCCCTTCCGCCTACTTAAAGCCTCCGTCGCGAAACCCCCGATGCGAGAGCCACGATACGGAAAACCTTGCGAGACGCCGCCGCCGCCAATCCCATCTCGGGGGATTCGGAGATCTCCTCCGGCACCCTGCCGGAGAGGGGATTCATCTCCCGGAGGACTCTTCACCGCCATGGTCGCCTCCGGAGTGATGAGTGAGTAGTTCACCCCTGGACTATGGGTCCATAGCAGTAGCTAGATGGTTGTCTTCTCCTCATTGTGCTTCATTGTTGGATCTTGTGAGCTGCCTAACATGATCAAGATCATCTATCCGTAATACTATATGTTGTGTTTGTCGGGATCCGATGGATAGAGAATACTATGTTATGTTAATTATCAAGTTATTACCTATGTGTTGTTTATGATCTTGCATGCTCTCCGTTATTAGTAGAGGCTCGGCCAAGTTTTTGCTCATAACTCCAAGAGGGAGTATTTATGCTCGATAGTGGGTTCATGCCTCCATTAAATGTGGGACGATGACGAGAAAGTTCTAAGGTTGTGGATGTGCTTGTTGCCACTAGGGATAAAACATTGATGCTATGTCCGAGGATGTAGTTATTGATTACATTACGCACCATACTTAATGCAATTGTCCGTTGTTTTGCAACTTAATACTGGAAGGGGTTCGGATGATAACCTGAAGGTGGACTTTTTAGGCATAGATGCATGCTTGGATAGCGGTCTATGTACTTTGTCGTAATGCCCAATTAAATCTCACTATATTTATCATGTCATGTATGTGCATTGTTATGCCCTCTCTATTTGTCAATTGCCCGACTGTAATTTGTTCACCCAACATGCTTTTATCTTATGGGAGAGACACCTCTAGTGAACTGTGGACCCCGGTCCTATTCTTTACATCGCATACAATCTACTTGCAATACTTGTTTACTTGTTTTCTGCAAACAATCATCTTCCACACAATACGGTTAATCCTTTGTTACAGCAAGCCGGTGAGATTGACAACCTCACTTGTTTCGTTGGGGCAAAGTACTTTGGTTGTGTTGTGCGGGTTCCACGTTGGCGCCGGAATCCCTGGTGTTGCGCCGCATTACATTCCGCCACCATCAACCTTCAACGTGCTTCTTGGCTCCTCCTGGTTCGATAAACCTTGGTTTCTTTATGAGGGAAAACTTACTACTGTGCGCATCACACCTTCCTCTTGGGGTTCCCAACGGACGTGTGTCAACTGCACGCATCAAGACTATTTTACGGCGCCGTTGCCGGGGAGATCAAGACACGCTGCAAGGGGAGTCTCCACTTCCCAATCTCTTTACTTTGTTTTTGTCTTGCTTTATTTTATTTACTACTTTGTTTGCTGCATTATATCAAAACACAAAAAAAGTAGTTGCTAGCTTTACTTTATTTACTGTCTTGCACTCTATATCAAAAACACAAAAAAATTAGTTACTTGCATTTACTTTATCTAGTTTGCTTTATTTACTACTGCTAAAATGGCCACCCCTGAAAATACTAAGTTGTGTGACTTCACAACCACAAATAATAATGATTTCTTATGCACACCTATTGCTCCACCTGCTACTACGAGCAGAATTCTTTGAAATTAAACCTGCTTTACTGAATCTTGTCATGAGAGAGCAATTTTCTGGTATTAGTTCTGATGATGATGCTGCCCATCTTAATAATTTTGTTGAACTATGTGAAATGCAAAAGTATAAGGATGTAGATGGTGATATTATTAAATTAAAATTGTTTCCTTTCTCATTAAGAGGAAGAGCTAAAGATTGGTTGCTATCTTTGCCTAAGAATAGTATTGATTCATGGACTAAATGTAAGGATGCTTTTATTGGTAGATATTATCCTCCTGCTAAAATTATATCTTTGAGAAGTAGCATAATGAATTTCAAGCAATTAGGTAATGAACATGTTGCTCAAGCTGGAAAGAATGAAATTGCCCAACCCATGGAGTGACTACTTGGATGATCATCCAAACCTTCTATGCAGGACTAATTTTTTCTTCGCGGAATTTATTGGATTCAGCTGCTGGAGGTACCTTTATGTCCATCACTTTGGGAGCGGCTACAAAGCTTCTTGATGATATGATGATAAATTACTCTGAATGGCACACGGAGAGAGCTCCACAAGGTAAGAAGGTAAATTCTGTTGAAGAATCCTCTTCCTTGAATGATAAGATTGATGCTATTATGTCTATGCTTGTGAATGATAGGACTAATGTTGATCCTAATAATGTTCCGTTAGCTTCATTGGTTGCCCAAGAAGAACATGTTGATGTAAACTTCATTAAAAATAATAATTTCAACAACAATGCTTATCGGAACAATTCTAGTAATAACTATAGGCCATATCCTTATAATAATGGTAACGGTTATGCTAATTCTTATGGGAATTCTTACAATAATAATAGGAACACACCCCCTGGACTTGAAGCTATGCTTAAAGAATTTATTAGTACACAAAGCTGCCTTTAACAAATCTGTTGAGGAAAAGCTCAATAAAATTGATATTCTCACTTCTAAGGTTGATAGTCTTGCCTCTGATGTTGATCTTTTGAAATCGAAAGTTATGCCTAATAGGGATATAGAAAATAAAATTGTTACTACAGCAAATGCCATCCAAGTTAGAATTAATGAGAATATAAGATTAATGGCTGAATTGCGTGCTAGGTGGGATAGAGAAGAAAATGAAAAACTAGCTAAAGAGAAAAATGTAGCTAAAGTTTGGACTATTACCACCACAAGTAATGTTGATTCCTCACATGTTGCTGCACCTCCTACTATCAATGGTAAAATAATTGGTGTTGGCAATGTTTCTGCTCCTAGTGCCAAGCGTACAAAACTACCTGAAATTGCTAAAGCTGCTTGAAATTGCTTGTGATAAAGCTGCTGAAATTTTTTCCAACCTTGGGGACAATGATCCCATTGCTGTAGCTCATAATGATTTAGATTTTGATGATTGCCACATCTCTGAAGTTATAAAGTTCTTACAAAAACTTGCTAAGAGTCCCAATGCTAGCGCTGTAAACTTGGCTTTCACAAAACATATTACAAATGCTCTCATAAAAGCTAGAGAAGAGAAACTAAAACTTGAAACTTCTATTCCTAGAAAGCTAGAAGATGGTTGGGAGCCCATCATTAAAATGAGGGTCAATGATTTTGATTGTAATGCTTTATGTGATCTTGGTGCAAGTATTTACGTTATGCCTAAGAAAGTCTATGATATGCTTGACTTGCCACCATTGAAAAATTGTTATTTGGATGTTAATCTCACTGATAATGCTAAAAAGAAACCTTTGGGGAGAGTTGATAATGTTCATATTATGGTTAACAATAACCTTGTCCCCGTTGATTTTGTTGTCTTGGATATTGAATGCAATGCATCTTGCCCCATTATATTGGGAAGACCTTTTCTTCGAACCGTTGGTGCTACTATTGATATGAAGGAAGGTAATATTAAATATCAATTTCCTCTCAAGAAAGGTATGGAACACTTCCCTAGAAAAAGAATGAAGTTACCTTATGATTCTATTATTAGAACAAATTATGATGTCGATGCTTCATCTCTCGATAATACTTGATATACACTTTACGCGCCTAGGCTGAAAGGCGTTAAAGAAAAGCGCTTATGGAAGACAACCCATGTTTTTACTACAGTATTTTTGTTTTATATTTGAGTCTTGGAAGTTGTTTACTACTGTAGCAACCTCTCCTTATCTTAGTTTTGTGTTTTGTTGTGCCAAGTAAAGTCTTTGATAGTAAAGTTCATACTAGATTTGGATTACTGTGCAGTTTCAGATTTCTTTGCTGTCACGAATTTCGACCTGCCTCCCTGTAGGTAGCTCATAAAAGTAAGCCAATTTACGAGCGTGATCCTCAGATTTGTACGCAACTTTCATTCAATTTGGGCATTTTCATTTGAGCAAGTCTGGTGCCTCAATAAAATCCATCTTTACGGACTGTTCTGTTTTGACAGATTCTGCCTTTTATTTCGCATTGCCTCTTTTGCTATGTTGGATGAATTTCTTTGATCCATTAATGTCCAGTAGCTTTATGCAATGTCCAGAAGTGTTAAGAATGATTGTGTCACCTCTGAACATGTTAATTTTTATTGTCCACTAACCCTCTAATGAGTTGTTTCGAGTTTGGTGTGGAGGAAGTTTTCAAGGATCAAGAGAGGAGTATGATACAATATGATCAAGGAGAGTGAAAGCTCTAAGCTTGGAGATGCCCCGGTGGTTCACCCCTGCATATTCTAAGAAGACTCAAGCGTCTAAGCTTGGGGATGCCCAAGGCATCCCCTTCTTCATCGACAACATTATCAGGTTCCTCCCCTGAAACTATATTTTTATTCCGTCACATCTTATGTACTTTGCTTGGAGCGGCGGTTTGTTTTTGTTTTTATTTGAATAAAATGGATCCTAGCATTCACTATGTGGGAGAGAGACACGCTCCGCTGTTGCATATGGACAAATATGTCCTTAGGCTTTACTCATAGTATTCATGGCGAAGGTTGAATCTTCTTCGTTAAATTGTTATATGGTTGGAATCGGGAAATGCTACATGTAGTAATTCTAAAATGTCTTGAATAATTTGATACTTGGCAATTGTTGTGCTCATGTTTAAGCTCTTGCATCATATACTTTGCACCCATTAATGAAGAAACACCTAGAGCTTGCTAATTTGGTTTGCATATTTGGTCTCTCTAAAGTCTAGATAATATCTAGTATTGAGCTTTGAACAACAAGGAAGACGGTGTAGAGTCTTATAATGTTTACAATATGTCTTTTATGTGAGTTTTGTTGCACCGGTTCATCCTTGTGTTTGTTTCAAATAAACCTTGCTAGCCTAAACCTTGTATCGAGAGGGAATACTTCTCATGCATCCAAAATCCTTGAGCCAATCACTATGCCATTTGTGTCCACCATACCTACCTACTACATGGTATTTCTCTGCCATTCCAAAGTAAATTGCTTGAGTGCTACCTTTAAAATTTCCATCATTCACCTTTGCAATATATAGCTCATGGGACAAATAGCTTAAAAACTATTGTGGTATTGAATATGTACTTATGCACTTTATCTCTTATTAAGTTGCTTGTTGTGCGATAACCATGTTTCCGGGGACGCCATCAACTATTCTTTGTTGAATATCATGTGAGTTGCTATGCATGTCCGTCTTGTCCGAAGTAAGAGAGATCTACCACCTTAATGGTTGGAGCATGCATATTGTTAGAGAAGAACATTGGGCCGCTAACTAAAGCCATGATTCATGGTGGAAGTTTCAGTTTTGGACATATATCCTCAATCTCATATGAGAACACTAATTGTTGCCACATGCTTATGCATTAAAGAGGAGTCCATTATCTGTTGTCCATGTTGTCCCGGTATGGATGTCTAAGTTGAGAATAATCAAAAGCGAGAAATCCAAAATGCGAGCTTTCTCCTTAGACCTTTGTACGGGCGGCATGGAGGTACCCCATTGTGACACTTGGTTAAAACATGTGTATTGCGATGATCCGGTAGTCCAAGCTAATTAGGACAAGGTGCGGGCACTATTAGTATACTATGCATGAGGCTTGCAACTTGTAAGATATAATTTACATAACTCATATGCTTTATTACTACCGTTGACAAAATTGTTTCATGTTTTCAAAATAAAAGCTCTAGCACAAATATAGCAATCGATGCTTTCCTCTTTGAAGGACCTTTCTTTTACTTTTTATGTTGAGTCAGTTCACCTATCTCTCTCCACCTCAAGAAGCAAACACTTGTGTGAACTGTGCATTGATTCCTACATACTTGCATATTGCACTTATTATATTACTCTATGTTGACAATTATCCATGAGATATACATGTTACAAGTTGAAAGCAACCGCTGAAACTTAATCTTCCTTTGTGTTGCTTCAATACCTTTACTTTGATTTATTGCTTTATGAGTTAACTCTTATGCAAGACTTATTGATGCTTGTCTTTAAGTACTATTCATGAAAAGTCTTTGCTTTATGATTCACTTGTTTACTCATGTCATTATCATTGTTTTGATCGCTGCATTCATTACATATGTTTACAAATAGTATGATCAAGGTTATGATGGCATGTCACTCCGGAAATTATCTTTGTTATCGTTTACACTGCTCGGGACGAGCGAGAACTAAGCTTGGGGATGCTGATACGTCTCCGACGTATCGATAATTTCTTATGTTCCATGCCACATTATTGATGATATCTACATGTTTTATACACATTATATGTCGTATTTATGCATTTTCCGGCACTAACCTATTAACAAGATGCCGAAGAGCCGATTCTTTGTTTTCTGCTATTTTTGGTTTCAGAAATCCTAGTAAAGAAATATTCTCGGAATTGGACGAAATCAACGCCCATGGTCCTATTTTGCCACGAAGCTTCCAGAAGACCGAGGGGGAAAGGAAGTGGGGCCACGAGGTGGCCGACACGCTAGGGCGGCGCGGCCCGGCCACGGCCGCGCCGGCCTGGCGTGTGGGGCCCTCGTGTGGCCCCCGCGTTGCCCTTCCGCCTACTTAAAGCCTCCGTCGCGAAACCCCCGGTGCGAGAGCCACGATACGGAAAACCTTGCGAGACGCCGCCGCCGCCAATCCCATCTCGGGGGATTCCGGAGATCTCCTCCGGCACCACTGCCGGAGAGGGATTCATCTCCCGGAGGACTCTTCACCGCCATGGTCGCCTCCGGAGTGATGAGTGAGTAGTTCACCCCTGGACTATGGGTCCATAGCGGTAGCTAGATGGTTGTCTTCTCCTCATTGTGCTTCATTGTTGGATCTTGTGAGCTGCCTAACATGATCAAGATCATCTATCCGTAATACTATATGTTGTGTTTGTCGGGATCCGATGGATAGAGAATACTATGTTATGTTAATTATCAAGTTATTACCTATGTGTTGTTTATGATCTTGCATGCTCTCCGTTATTAGTAGAGGCTCTGGCCAAGTTTTTGCTCTTAACTCCAAGAGGGAGTATTTATGCTCGATAGTGGGTTCATGCCTCCATTAAATGCGGGACGGTGACGAGAAAGTTCTAAGGTTGTGGATGTGTTGTTGCCACTAGGGATAAAACATTGATGCTATGTCCGAGGATGTAGTTATTGATTACATTACGCACCATACTTAATGCAATTGTCCGTTGTTTTGCAACTTAATACTGGAAGGGGTTCGGATGATAACTCTGAAGGTGGACTTTCTAGGCATAGATGCATGCTTGGATAGCGGTCTATGTACTTTGTCGTAATGCCCAATTAAATCTCACTATATTTATCATGTCATGTATGTGCATTGTTATGCCCTCTCTATTTGTCAATTGCCCGACTGTAATTTGTTCACCCAACATGCTTTTATCTTATGGGAGAGACACCTCTAGTGAGCTGTGGACCCCGGTCCTATTCTTTACATCGCATACAATCTCTTGCAATACTTGTTTACTATTTTCTCGCAAACAATCATCTTCCACACAATACGGTTAATCCTTTGTTACGGCAAGCCGGTGAGATTGACAACCTCATCTGTTTCGTTGGGGCAAAGTACTTTGGTTGTGTTGTGCGGGTTCCACGTTGGCGCCGGAATCCCCGGTGTTGCGCCGCATTACATTCCGCCACCATCAACCTTCAACGTGCTTCTTGGCTCCTCCTGGTTCGATAAACCTTGGTTTCTTTCTGAGGGAAAACTTGCTACTGTCTGCATCACACCTTCCTCTTGGGGTTCCCAACGGACGTGTGTCAACTGCACGCATCAGAGGCCATGTGTAAGAGCCAAGCCAATCACTGCCTTCTCCGCGACCTTGTATACCCACCCTTTTGTCCATCCGTATACCCCCCATAGACATCTCCCGATCATACGGCCTTACCCCCGGTGTACTATGGACAATCCTCATAGACGATAGAGCCTCTCATCCACACAGATGGGGATTTTAAAGGATTTCCCAACCTACTGCAGTGTTATCCCCAACACCCAGCCAGGATCCATCAAGTCCGTTGATATGCAAGAGGAAAAAGACACAGCTGGCTTCCCCAGAGCCATTATAGATCTTATGGTTAACGCGAATTGTACGGCGCTAGAATCACTAGACAGCATTGGTGATTAGTCCTAGATTTATAGAACCCTTGCAATGGAACCTCCACCATATCAACACATACCATGGTTCCATTTCCCACCACATAGTCATATCCATAATTGGAAAAGTAACATTTGCTTTTCAATGCAGGAACGATAAGTATAGTACTTTTGCGGCTAAATTCATATAAAAGAATCAGGATGACATGAGCAAGGGTGAACTTGCCTGGTGACTGCGAGATAATGCAGTTCGATGTGTTGGATTGAACCTGAACCTCGGGTTCTGTAAAGAAGCATCATTGTCCGGTAAAGACAATGTTATAAGATCCAAATAATGCATGCATGGATGTATTATTTCATGTTGAATCCCTTACCCCGACATGATTATCACGATTTAGGTTGAGTTAAGTATTTGTGCCTTTGGCGATAATTTATAACTCTTTTAAGTACTTTAACATTGCTTCTCCTTTCTAATAAGAAAAGAATTGAGAAATAGATGATATTTTCCTTTGGAAAATATTTATTTCAAATAAGGAATTTAAAAATAGGGGTTTCCTCATTTTGGAATTATTAACGAATTTTGAATTATTAAGATATTTCCCTTTTTGGAAAATCTTGATCTTCAAAAGAAATGACTTGGAATAATAGAATTCCTTTTTAAATTATTTGAATAACAATTATTTGAATTCATTAAGAATTTTCCTTGATTTTTAAATCCAAGGAAAATTGCAATTTAAAATTTAAAGTTTAAATTTGAATTCAAAAATTTTGAAATTTTGTAGCAAATTCCATTTCTTATTTTATTTTTTGTTAAGAATAATTTCTTATTCATTAAACCTATTTTCTTGGATTTTGAGAGGTATTTTTCATTCATTTTTATTTGGTAGAACTCACATGTTATTTACAAAAATGAAAAGACAAAAATACCCCTAGCCCAATTGGGCCAGCCCACCAACTTGGCCCATTTTGACAGCCCAGCAGGGCATATCCAAAAACGGTTCGGTGGAACTGAACCCCTCGGCCCACCTCACTCTTTCTCTCGCTCCCCTCTCACTCGCGAAACCCTAACTCTCTGGCAATTTGGTGGCGACATCGCTGCTACCGTGGCCACCGCCTGCTCCGGCCAACTCCGGCCGAGCTAGGGCTCGCCATGGTGCTCAGACAACTCCACGAATGACGGCGCGTCGATTCGTCCGCATAGTTTTTTCGATTGCGTCCTCGGCAGCTCCAGCGTGTGCGTGACGCCCGCGGTCGCCGACGGATTAGTGGCGATCTCCGTCGATCTGGGGTTTCTCGCCAACCCTGGATGCTCGCGACCCTCTCTGGTGCTGCGTGTGGCCTGGCACGGCTTGGCCGCGGTCTGGCGCCGCCGTGGTTTGGCCATGCCACCGTGTTGCCATGGCTGCCGCTTCGCCCTTCTCCCTTCACCAGGTAACCCCTTCTCCTATGGCTACCTCCTCTTCTCCTCCTACTTCTTCTCGATATGTGCCTGATGCACCTCTGTGTATGCTGCTGCCTTGCTATCGTTGCTGCTATGCTGCTGTTCTTGATGTTCTTGTTATGCTGATGTGCGGCTGCGCATGCTATGCTCTACCCTAAGCCTCCATATTATAGTTGCGCATTTCTCGGGCCGGGCCGGGCCTCGGGCCGGGCCGACCAAGGCCCGATGCGAAAAATCTCGGCCCAGGCCCAACCGTCGGGCCGGATAAATAGGCCCAGGCCCGGCCCATCACACTAAAAGCCCGTCGGGACTCGGTCCGGGCCGCTTCACTAAATCGCACAAACTGAGGGCCCAGGCCCGGCCCATCCTAACCATCGGGCCAAAAAATCAGGCCCAGGCCCAGCCCAGAGGCATGGTCGGGTCGGGCTTGGCCCGGGAATTTCGGGCTGGGCCGGGCCGGGCTGCCCATGGGTAGGTATACTCCAGATGTTGTTCCTATACCAATTGGCATACTGTGTTGGGCTAAATCTATGTGTGCATGTCTATGTGTTGTGCAATTGCTTACTGACCCTTGTTCATGTATCTATTGGACTTGTTCATATGCCTACTGGCTTGTTCCTATGCTTACTGGTTGATTCATATGCTCATTGGCTTGTTTATATGCTCATTGAACTTATTTTTGGCCTAGGTTAGCTTTACTGACACTTGTGGTGTCAGTGGTGCTCACCCATGTCCTGTGTAGGCTTCAGTTGATCCAATCCTTGGATCAGTGCTTGTCTATGATGCTCTGCTATGCCTTGTGCTTAATCTATTTGAGCAATTATATGCTAGTGGCTTTACTGGTCAATTCCTTACTATATGAATGGATTACTAGCTATTGTTGTCACTCATGTATGCTTATGATGCTTATGCATCAGTGTGTGCTGCTGTTGCTCTCTATAGCTCACTGGACTTGATCCAGTGGCTAGGATGCAATGGTGCATGCTGCTGTTGCCTCACAGTGATGCTATTATCTGTTTCATGCATGGATTTGTTATGTATTCATGCCTGGATGAATTGATTATTGATGAACTGCTTATGCAGTGTTGATTACTTGCCTTGCTGTGCATGATTTGATATTTCTATGATCCATTTGGAAATAATCCAAGTCTGAATCCATTACTGGATGATGATGACTTATACTCTTGGTTAAATTGATGGTTTGTGTTTGATGTGATCTCAGTAGCCTTGCTATTGCTTGGTTGCTCACACAGTTGGCTAAATCTTGCTGGCTACTCATCTTTGCTTGCATAATAGGGAATCATAGTTAATATGAAAGCCATTATGCTTGCCTGTGAAGAATTCTAGGGTTTTCTGATGGTTTAATGGCTAGGATTTTCACTATGTGGTTCTTGGTAGCTGCTATGACTTGTAAACCTTCTACTGGTGCTATCTGTGCATGTGTGCTTGCTTGTGTGCACATCTGTGCATGTGTTCTTGCTTATGTGCACAGAAATGGTGTCTGGATGGTTTCTAGCTCTAGTAGCTCTTTTTACTGCCAGTGATCCTTGGTCAATCACCAAGTGATGATCACCCTTGAGCATCTGCTCAACCCATGACTTGTGTCATGCATAAATAATGGATTGGATCCACTGGATCCTCTCCAGGTATCAAGTATACCTTGCTCCAGCTCCTAGATGGTTAAGATAAACTGTTGTTGAGCAGTTGCTTGATGATCTGTGACTTGTCCTTCTCCTCCTAGCTCCTGATGATATTGTTTATGTTCCCATGACTTCTGTTGAGTTTTGGGTTGGTGAATTTGAAGGGATAAGTGGGTTCAGTGGTGGTTGGTGCTGTTCTTTAGCAAGAACTGATATGAACTCTTGCTGTTCTTGGCTGGTTGCTTGATGACTGGTGACCTGGTCGACTGATGTCTTGTTTCTAGGGTTTCTACCCTATTTATCTCTAATGTGCTTCTCCTCTGGCTGTGACACAAAAGTCTATCTTGGCTTGTGAGTCAGTTGTGCTTGATGTGCTGTTGGTGGCACAGCAGCTCCATGAGCTGTGTGTCCACTTTGGTGAAACTTGAGCCCCTGTGGTGCGGCTCAGGTTTGGTCTGCTGTGACTTATCCTATGTTGTCCAGGTTTTGGACAAGCACAAGTGTCATTGACACTTGGTTTCACCCCTGGCTTGTTACTATCTTGCTTTTTAACCCCTTGTATAGTGTTTTCTCTCTAGTTTTCAGGTTTCATGGCTGAAAATGATCTAGGACAACTTCTTCCAAGACATTAGTTTAGGATTTTTAGTATAGATACAAATTCATGTAATCTTCTTTTTATTCTGTTTATAATTCATCCAATTCTTGTATCAAAAATAATGTAAAGACAATGTATGTGTGTATATCAATAAAGCTCAAATTTTCCTTTTGAGCTCATTTATCTTTGTATCATTTACTTATAAATGATTTGTGTATTTATATTGCAATTGAAATTCAAAATGATTTGAATTATGAAATGCATTTGAATTATGAATTCATATTTCATTTGTGTTTATCTTTTACTCTTTGAGTTTTAAATATAATATGACTTGTCCAATCAAAATCAACTCCCAAATACACAAGTTGCAAAAGAGATCATGTCGAAATTCATAACTCACATTGCCTAACCCTAATTGCAATTGAGATAGAACCTCGATCCTTCTTAGGTTTAGTTGCAATAAGGCGTGTAAATTTCCCTCGTTTTGCGATGAAATGCACATCCCAATTCTAAATCTACCCTTCAATGATCCTATGTTCTGGGTTATTACAAGGACCCGCGGGTATCCGTACCCGTAGGTAAAGTTGCCATCCTTAGCAACAAACATCATTAATATCTAGAGCGTTGAAGTCCACAACAAACACGAAAAAAGAACAAATTGTTGCCCTCGTCATTACATTTCTAAGGATTGAAGACGAAATAGTTGAAACTATTCATGCATAGAAGGTAAAGGCATATGTAGTTAGGTCTAAGATGAAAATGAAAATATATGCTTGGATCATGAAGATGTATGTAAATTTGTTATGATTTTCTAGTATTTATTATATTTTTCTAGGATTTATTATGCTTTTTTTGGATTCACTCGATTAAATATGCTTTTCTAGAATTTATTATTGTATTTAAACTCATGGATATAAAAATGTTACCAAAAAAGTATGCTCCAAAATAGATGATATGAGGCACTAAATTATGCCGTGCACCGTGGGCACACCACAACACTTAATATGTGCCGCCCTTTCATCTAATGTGGCGGAAAAGGTAACTGTCGAGACCCAGGTTGCACGGTGGATCTTATCCGCTGAGCCTATTAAAGCGCCGTGTGTATGCTTTGTTCGACGCAGTTATCTTTTGTCACTTATAAGTGTACCGTACCTCGGTCTTTAGGCGTGTGGCCTGGAGTTTAAAAGGTCCCTATAACACCTTCGTTGTTGTGGTGTGTCCGTAGTGTCGTCTTGTACTAGTGTGACAAACGGTATCCAAGGGTTAGGTGCAAAGGATGTTGGACAACCACTTCATTGTGAAGAAACTGGTCATTGCACTCGATGAAATATACTGCATGCTGTACACACTCATTGCCGAGAAGCCAGACTTCAAGAGAATTACTCCATACCAAGTCCTTGAAACAATCCACGCTCATGAGATCGTCCTCAACGAGGAAGTGTTACATGTGTATGAGATGAAATCGATGATAAGAATCATATATGTGTACTTAGTCTGTCTACACTATACAAAACTATTATATGTGGATGGGACGAAACTATGTATCATGTGATATGTATTCTAAGTTGCTTTATGTGTATTATGATAGTTTGCAGCATATATTTTTCTTATGCTTTTCTCTGATTTATGTTATATACATGGTGCTAGAACAGAAAATTTATATGCACAAGAGCATGTGCCGACACATACCATAGGGGCACTAATTTAGTGAATGTGTATCCACAATAACTAATTAGCGCAGCCGTTTTATATGTGTCAGTGTAAGTTATAAATGTTGGGAAACATATTACACAGTAGATGGAGCTAAAAAGCATCGTGGATGTGATTTCCTGATGGTTTTTTCGTGGTGGCCCATAAATAATGCCTAAACTCTTTCTGCGGACTGCGGCGCATAGGCATGTTGCTTGCCAGATATAAGTGTGGGATAATACTTATTGTTGTATTGTCTCTTTCTGATCTGGATCGCTATACTTGTTTTGTTGGTAGTCTTGTCTATCTAATTATAACTCATTCGGATATCTTCAGTCCACAGCTCACATATTGAGTCAATTTGTTCCAATATCAATTAGGTTGAACCTCCTTTGAGTTCTACAATATCTCAATTCGACTATCTGTTGCCATATTTTCCTTACATGCCTTAGTTTATTGCGGATACATGCTTATTTGGATGATATTTGGGCTAGTGATACTTTGGATCAGCGTTCGCTGTCTTCTTATTGTGTTATTCTTGACGATCATCTCTTTACCGAAAGATGAAGAAACAAACTGCAGTTTCTCATTCGAGTGCAGACATTGAGTTGCAAGCTATTGGTAGGTGACTTTTCCACACTGGTTGCTTGAGAATTTTGATGTTTTGTCATTAAAGGTGCTACCAGTATTGCACGTGAACCGATGAAGCTTGACTTCACCAAGCATATTGGTTTCGATGCTTCTTTCATGCGCTCTCACCTGCATGATCATGTGATTGCTCTTTTATGTCTTCTAAGACCCAATTGGTGGATTTCTTCATCCATATAATAGAAGCACAACACAACTTTTATCTCTTTTAACTCAGTGTTGTTGATCCACCATAAGTCAAAAGTGGAGAGGCTGATTATTGATAGAGGGTGATGTTAGAGTTGTTTATACTTTCCACATCTTAGATGTGTAATGTCCACATTAAAAGTTTAAGGAGGAGAGGGTGATCTTAGAGTTGTATACACTTTATATAAGGGGTTTTCTGCATATTTATTTACCATGCACATATGTTCATACATATATCGGCCTATGGCCTGATTGAAAGATAAGTTGCATTTTTTCGTACAACGTTGACCGATGACTCCTAAAGTTATGATGATACTCAAGTGGCTCTACAGTTTCCAACCCAAAGTTCAGATAGAGAGCTTACTTATACATTGAAATAAACTTTTCCGTCACCTCACTACAGGAATGGCACGAGGTGCCGACGGCCGTCGGCCCTCGGCGTAGCCTGGAGAGGTCGTCGGCGTAAGCTACGCCGAGGGTTGCCGAGGGGTGCTGTGAGGGGCTGGGCTGGCCGGCCCGTATGCCGACAGCCCCGATATTTGACCCTTGGTGTATGGCACGGCCGTCGGCACCTCTCGCCATTCCTGTAGTGCCTTTGAGTTGGTCGCACCAGATTCTGGAGAGAAAAAAAATATATTTTTTAAAGAGATGAAAAACATTTGAGAAGAAAGAGTTTGAAGGTTTAGGTTACAAGACACCATCACAAAACAAGACCTACTCTCCCAACATTAAGGGACCCAAATGTTTTGCCCCGGCAAGAACCCAAGATCTAGCATCCACTTTGATTTTAGAGAAAACAATGGTTGGCAAGGTGCTTTTGCCTTTGAAGATACTGGGACAGAAAAATACTTGCTAGAAATGCAACACTTAATGCAAAAAAGAATTTGGTAATGGCCATTTTACGAAAAGTTTCAGTGTTCAGCTGTATCATATGTTGCGCTCATACATTACGAGTGTCTGCTGGGTTGGTGTTTCACACAATTTAGGAGGCATGCGTTCCGGGTGCCACGCGTAGCGCCGTCGGCGATCTCCCTCAAATCCGTCAGTCATAGCGCCGCCCGTAGCCCCTCTCTGTTTGCACGCTAATAAATTTGCCAGTCCCAACTACACGTACTCCGTTTCCATTTGGTTGCCTCCAAGCTGGAAAGTAGCCACCTTCTCGTGGTTGCTGCAGGCAGCAAAAAAACCACAATCCTCCCATGTCATGTCTGCTGCTCCACTAACACTTCTCCGCCCTCTCGCTTTCCTCTGTTCTTTGTTTCTCTCTAGTCTGTTAGTAGTTCCAAACGAACAAGGTCCGCGACGCCACCATCCCTACTAAGCTCAGTCGCTCGCTCACAGTCTTTCTCTCCCTCCGTATTTCAAGCCTCCGTCTCCTCCAATTTCAAGTGTGAACCCAGAAGCCAAGATTATATCTTCAGGGTCCGAGCCGGAGCAGAGTCATCGATCACCAGGTAAACACAAGCCAACCCATGCTCCGTGACTCCGTCGATGAGCTTCTTGTTTGTCTCGCGGTTGCTCGAGCTTTCTCTCCAGTTCTTGGCACCAAGATTCAGCCGTTACGGCCATCCGTTGCGCCTACCTGTCTGCTGCTGTTGTTGCTGTTGCTGCTGCTGCTGTTGTTGCTGCTATTTTTGTTGTCCTGATGAGCTGCTTGTACTTGGACATGATGTTCCTGCTTAGGTTGCTCGTTGTGCAATCAGGCATGAACTGATTATTATTTATCCATATATATCCAGATCCTTTACGGTCCATTAGTGGTACAGCGTCACTCACGATTGTCTTGGTGTACTTTGGCTTTTCAGTCCTGAATCATATAGGCTTCTTCCTGAATGTTTTGAGCACAAACATGTTTTCTGAAGATGTACCAAATAGGGCCAATACAAATTAAATATTGCACTAGTTTATTTTTTACTTAGCATTTTCTAGAAACGAAAAAAAGAACTTTTGAATCTGAAATATCTGTATATCTGGCTGAAGACCTACCTTACTAATTCTATAAACGAACTGCAATGCAGCGGGGTTAGCAGTGAGGACCAAGATGGTGCCTTTTTCATACCACACATGTGGAAACCGGTTAACACGAGTTTGATGCAGCATAACTTCTATGATGTAAATGGTAGCAATTTAATGGGGAGCCAATTTCGTTTCTCTGTTCTACCTGTTCAATTTTACAGTTTGGTCACTGCATTTCATACGTGCATGCAGATCATGTACTCATTGAAAAGCTCAAAGGGGACAGTGTTTCCTCTACGATCAATGCTCGTCTTCTTCATTGCGCTATTTGGTTTCTACGTCTGCTACTTCTCCCTCACTCAGATAGCCTTAGAAAATGAAGAGGAAGAAATGGACGATGCAGAAGAACGAACAAAAGTTCTGTGCTCAAGACCTGCTTCAGTCACTCCATATCGGCAGATGCGATATGTGCATTTTCCAAGACCTATGAGCTATGACAGGTAAATTCCTCTATGTCTAGATAGATAGCATCTCGTCTGTATCTCACCCTTCTTTAAAAACGAGAGGTTGTGTCCCCTGCCTCTGCATGAGTTCATGCACACAGCCATACATTTGTTGCAATGCATATCATGTGTTCATTTTTTCTGATCCATTCATGTTGCTGAACTCTTGTATTATTCGTAGGGGAGAATGCGCATGCACTCCGGTTCGTTTCTTTGTCATTGTATCCATGCAAAGATCGGGCAGCGGATGGTTCGAGACTTTGCTGAACAGCCATCCCAATGTCAGCTCAAATGGTGAAATCTTTGCTGTGAGAGAGCGAAGAGAAGATATTGTGTCAATCTTGAGGACGCTTGACAGGCTGTATGATTTGGATTGGCGCACCAGTGCGGCAAAAAATGAATGCACTGCTGCGTTCGGATTGAAGTGGATGCTAAATCAGGTAAGTTATCATTGCATTCACATATATTGGGAATCTTCTTTTTCCGAAATATAGGAGCTCACGCCCCCAACTTCGTTTTCATGAAGCCTGATAACACAGTCTACATAAGTCTCAACACGACACCTGGCCATATCCCACCACCAGACCAAGCACGCAAAAGATAAAGCTCCTTGCAACTGAAACAACTAGTAGGCCAGAGTCACCAATACCTGAGCCAACCAGTTACTGACAAGTTATATCACAACTACAGCTAGTGCAAAAGGATGCCAAATTAAGCCAAAAGCACTTCAACCATTTCCAGTCCCGAGTCCTCAGAAACAGCCGTGCCCATCAACTTGATCTGCAAAACACCTAAGACACCACCAACAGCAACGCGTTGGCCCCTCCGCATTGATGGCTTAGTAGCTTTTTGTGAAGTTCGCACTTTTTAGCTGCTTCTGAAGTTCAAATTGCTTTTGTTGCTCTAGGCTTCATAAAGCAAGCTAAGTATCCTTGCTAATTAACTACCAACGCATGATATCTCAATGCATGAGAAAATATCACTAAATCATAACTATTGGGGTTACAGTTTCACAAATTCATATCTCAAGGGAATTTTATTCTAATACCACAACTTCTGAGGTAAGTTGTTTCTCAGAACTGAAATCTCATGGTTTAGGCTGTTTGACGCATCTCACACGCCAGGCCCACACTAGTTAGAAAACTCATGGCGTAGTGGCTAGTTCACCTTGTTTTCTCCTCCGCGGACTAGGACTTAAGCAAGTTTTCCAGATTTTTACAAAATTTGAAGTTTTCAATAAAAAAACTTATAACAATGCAAACTATCTCACCTAAATAACTTGGAAATTTTGAGCTCATTTTAACTATCCATTTGGAAGTTTTTGCAAGTTTTGGCCAAAATTTGGAGAAGTTCTCAAAAATCTGTAACAACTGCAGTAATTCCAAATACCTTACCTAAGTAAACCAGGAAATTTTGAGGTACGTTTGCCGAGCCGTTTTGAAGTTTTTGCATTTTTCGTACCTTTTGGAAGTTCATACAAATCTGAAAATATACAGTAGTCAATCCAAGTTCATTTACTAATCTGGCAAAGTTTTAGCACATTTAGGCCAGCCAAGCCTCCTCAGGTCGAGTCCGGTTTTGGCCTGACTTGCCAGGGAAAATTAGGCGAACCACACAATACAACTTGTGGGCCTGGCATGCCGGAAACACTGAAATGACATATGCCGCGAGATTTGGGTTCTATAAAATAGCTTAACCCAAAATTTGTGGTTTTGTGATAATATTCCCCTGTCATTCTGTGAAATCCTAACCCAATAGTTGGGGTTTTATGATATTTGGGGTCTTATTTGCACGAATCGACCCATTTAGCTAACCCAAACCAAAAACTGTGTATTTTGTTCTTGCAGAAAATAAGAAATATATAGTTTAAATTACATTTGTTGCAAGGAAGAAATGGTAGGCGATAATATCAAGGCAGCAACCATGCAACAATCAAAGCTACATATGTTCAGATTGCTAACGAGTTAAATTTATGTAATTCAGATCCATACTCAAGTCATTGTATACCCAACTCACACATGTAGTATACATGTGGCAGACAGATAATGGAATTTGATGAGTTGAAACAGCTATACTATTCTTTCTATTAAACTAACAAAGTACAGGTGGAAACATATGAAGATAGCCTTATTAAGTTGGCACATTCCATGTTTTGCAGGGTATTCTGGACTATCCTCATGACATTGTCAACTATCTGAACAAAAAGGGTGTCATGGTGATATTTCTCTTCAGGAGAAATACATTAAGGAGGCATGTTTCAGTGTTGGCCAACGACTATGACCGAAGAACAAAGCAGCTGAATGGCACCCACAAAGCTCATGTTCACTCGCTAGAGGAGGTAATATCTCTCAGTCTCACTCAAATTTCAGATAAAGTTTCCGACACAATTTGCTCCTCAGTTTGTACTGTAATTTTATGTTACATGCTATTGGTTCTTTGCAGGCTGAGATACTAGCGAGGTTCAGACCGGAGCTGGACGTGTCATCTCTGATCCCAAGCATCAGAGAGGCCGAGCAGTCCATGGAAGCCTGCCTGCGTCAATTCCGTGCCACACGCCACATGATCCTCTACTACGAGGACCTCATCCGCGACGACAATGTAACTGAAGAATCTGCCCACTGTCACTCCCAGCTGACCAAGACGCTCGATCGGGGGTTAACGCGTGCGGTGTTTTGGTTGCAGGCACTATCTCGTGTGCAGAAGTTCCTGGGAGTCCCGGTGAGGCCGCTGTCGAGCAGGCACGTGAAGATCCATACCAGCCCGCTCCCGGACCTGGTGGACAACTGGGAGGAGGTGAGGGAGACGCTCAGGGGCACAGAGTTTCATCGCTTCCTTGACGGGTGAAGACGCCCTTCCATTCTTTGTTGGGATAATAATAGCACAGAAGGAATCAGGAGTTGTAGTAGGAGATTCTTCTGCAGCCAGCCAGAAGTTCTATAGAGGATGAGAGAAAACGAGACTTCTGTCCTCATTGATATCTTTCAGTGTGTCTTTTCCTTCCAAGCTCAGTAGGACATATTACAGCTTAGCAAAATCAAATTAGGCCTAACTAGTCTTTCCTACCAGCTATAATCATTGGTACTATCAGTCATAACTTTTATCAAATACTCGTAACACACTCACAAGCCAGCAGTCACTTAAACCTCTCCAGAGTGAATACATTTGCAGCAGAGAAAAGAAAATTACTGCAGTTAAATTCTCGATTCCCGTGAAAAACATATATGTTGAAAGGAAAACAACCCAGGCAAGGCGAGACCAAGATATATGGTGCCCGGATAAGGTATCTGAAAGTCAAAACTATTGTTTCAGGAAGGGTACAATCAAAGAACGACTTCAGAGAATCTGATCTACAGTATCCTAACAACATGTCATTCTCTAGTACACTATGATGGGAAAATGTTTCCAAAAGTCTACAACGGCATGGATATACAACATCACAGTCATACAACAGTCGCGACAGCATGTCAATTCAATCAGACTTCCTACGCGAGAACGACCTCCGCTCTGATAAAGGGACAATCACCTCCCACAGGTTCCTCATCCATCCCACGTCATATATGTTGTTCTTCACGACTGGCTCCTCGGCCGGTGTTTGGGACCTTGAGAAGAACGTCTTCCATTTGCTTGGTGCCGGTTCCTGCGCTTCGCTGCTAGCTCCGCTGATGCTCGCCTTCAGGACGGCTGCGCTAGCTCTCGCTGCGTTCTCCTTCTTCATCCAGAAGATGTAGTCTTGCCATTTGAATGACTGCAGGATTTTTTTCACAAGATAAGGTTTGCGAGAAGAAAGGAAATCCACAAGGGTCATCTTCTTATTATTTTATTCTAACATGCTTCAAACTTGGTTCATCCTCATTAGGATTACTGGTTTCATTACTCAACACACTTAGGTCTCCGTTGGAGAGATGCATAGTAATATCAACATGAAGCAGTCATTTGTATAGCCCCGCATATTCTACGTCTCCTTCTGCGCTTTCCCCCTCCATGTATATTTTCCTTTTCTTGAAAATACTCTTTTTATTAATAAAACATTACTGTCAGAAGCCTCCCCTACAGTTTTCCAATAAAAAAACATCAACATGGTTAAGATGATTTATCTAAAGAAAATCTATTTTTTTCTCCTATCTACAAGTAATCCCTATGCAGATGCTAACAGGAGATGGTTCTTTGATAATTACATTTGGCGAGAGATGAAACTTTCAACTCACGGGATTGCTGTATTAAATTGAATATATATTCTCAGTAAAGAGAAATACTTATTTGAAGGGCCACAAGTGTGTGGTAAAGTCTTACCTCATTTGTTGTTGTATTTGATAAGCACAGGTGTACATGGTAAGCACAAAACCCTCCAAGAAGCAAAGCTATTATGCCCAAAAATACAGCCAAAAGTATCTGTGTGTTATGCACAGCAAGCAACCACTGCAAAAAAATGTGAGTTAATTAGATAATGAATGGGGTGCTGAATGCTGATGGACTTGAAAACTTCAATTTCCTTCCTCTATCATACCTGTGCGACATGGGGAAATAGGCCAGAGAATGAATTATCAACACCGTAATAAACTGTAAAATTCAAAGGACACTTCATTAGAAAACTGAAAATGTCCAATTCCTGAAGAAAGGAATATATAATGCTTAAATGAAATTTACAAAAAAAATGATGTTCTATAATTTATGTGGCATGATTTGTGTAATTCCTCAAGGTGCATTCAAGTCATTCAACATCATCAAAGCCTTTTTCCCAAGCAAGTTGGGGTAGGCTAGATATGAAACCCAACAGAAAAAAGAGACCAAAACAAGGAGTTTATCATCTCACGTAACAATGGAACAAAAAGATTACATTCCTGCATACGCGGTTAAGGCTAAGCGTAGCATATGAAGAGATTCCTGTTGGACAAGAGTGTGAGCTCTTAAAACAGACAGAACAACAACCTGTCAGTATGTAGATAACTTTCTTGACTTTTAATTCACCAGCAATAATGAAGGCAAGGATAACTGCTCCGTACATACATAAAAGAAAGTGCCTGCAATGAACAAGGAAGAGAATAATAAATAACGTAAAGTCGCCAGAAAAGATCAAGGATCTGTGAGCTACCCAGCAGCTAACTTTACTTGTGATTCCAAACACATTGATGTACTATGAAAATATGCTAGCATTAGAGTAGGTTTCAAAATCAAAAGTGGCATAATAATGAACTACATCTCTAAAACTGCGGTTGGCTAGAAATAACTGGCACCACTGCTCAAGCATAATCCTTTAAACAACTGCACTTGGACAGTAAATGGTCTATGAAATTATTGCTGAATAGTTTAGAGGGAAAGCCACATCCTCAGTCATGATGTTTTCTCATTTGATGTTTTAGCTCCCAATAATTTCCCAGCTATACATATCTACTTTGAAATGCCAAGTGGCACGTCAAGTTTATTAATGTCTCCATGGCACTGATAGTTGAGACAATACTGATGGAGAGAATGAAAAGTAAAGAGTCTGTTCTGTTATGAGGATTGAGGATGAAGCTAAGAAAGAAAAGTAAACTTCGACTAGCACAGAGATAAGAAAATGGAAACACGGAGTCATCAACTCTAGGGACTACCTATGTAGCCAAAATAAATGGAAACATGGAACAAAGCGAAGAAAATAAGAACTCACCAAACTAAAAAGGCCACAAAATAACGAGTATTCTTCTCCCCAATGCAATTATTCTGTATCAACACAGAAAATTCAGGAGTCAGGACACAAACAAGGTAAAATCAATACCATCAGGCATCAAGTAGCAAACACAAGTACCATCCATCCACAATGGTGATCAAATCGAGCCACACATCTGTCGCATATTCTACAGTGCTTTGCCCTGGCTGGTCTGCATATCATTGAACCATTCTTAGGATATGAAATAAAAAGGTGTTTGATATAAAGAACACTCGATAAAGAGAACAAAATAACAATTTATCTGTTCAGTTATGCTGGATTCCTCATAGTTAACTAGTCTACAAAATTGCAAGGTATACTTGCATAGATACCAGATTAGCATCAAATATATCTACAAGTTCTACTAAAACCATGTACAAAAAACTCTGTGTCAACTTAAATTGTAGGGCACGATTTTCCCACTCGAAACCATATGACCCCGCCACAACAGGCTACCATTTTATGAAGCTCGCATCCTTTAGAAAAATAATACAATTTCAAAGTTCCATGCAAGTATGATTGCAAAATTATATAGTAAACTTGATTTCTACAAAATTATATAGTAAACTTGATTTCTACCTAGTGACACCAAGTTAATCGCCTCTCCAACTCCCAAAATTACTTCTGAAGTACTATGACAAAACCATTCTCTTCAATCATTTGAAAAATTTAAAGCACCAAAACACCTCTAATTATTTAGCCATGGTATGACTAATCTCTAGAGAGAGAAAACGTACCTGATAATTTTGCATGTTGAACATTCTTTCTCTACAAAAATAATGTTGTCAAAAGGATAGGCAGATACATATTGAGAAACATTCTCAGACGTAACAGTCCCAGGATCAGAAAAGCTAGTGAGGGCAAAGAGTATAGCACCAATAGAAACAACCACAATACTCAGGTACCTGCAAGAGCAAGATCTCTCACTGCCCAAAATGAACAAGGGAATGTCTCACAAATTGGTTGAAATTAACAAGATACCTGTGCCATACACTCACATAATACCCAGGAATATACTTGAAAGATGTCTGCACTATTATAATATACGATCCCCCAATTATGGCAACATAAAAAAGCTGCAGTTGAGCAAAAAAGAAAAATCACAAATAAGAATTGGTGCTGAATAAATAAGAAAAATTAGGACACCTAATGGTTATGCTGCTATCATAGACCAAATCAAGTAAACAGAGCAACCGGCATAAATAACAAAAGGAGAGTAAATAAGGTGCGGAGTTGATAAAGAGCATGGCAGGTTCCTGTTCCAAAATAGGCAAAAATAAAATGGCAGATCTGGCATTTTGAAGCAGTAAATTTGCATGATTAGCGGGAGAGGCCCAGAGCTTATTGCTGCCATTGGAATATCCAAAACAACAGTAAGCCCCATATTTGAACTGTTATTTATTGATTTGCCATGTCAAGTGGTGATTGTTTTATACAGGCATATGCGTCGATTACAAATAGGAAAAATAGTGATTTACTTAAGCGTTTCATTGTTAAACACAGGGATATAAATGCAAAAGGCACCACTAGGATAGACGCATTATATGTGTGTATCATAATTTCATAGTAGTAGATCTAATATGCACCATTGAGTCGATGTGAAGATCTAAAGTCATCTCAATTACTAAACTAGGAGATTTATCAATTTTATCTTCCCCACACTTTACACACTCATCCAATTACAAGACAAAAGCACCGTCAATTCACTGAAATGCACCAACCATGACTCATGCGGCTTCACGCCAACTATGCACCAATTCAGCGGAGCTTCCATACAGTGGATGATAAAACCGAACAAGTATGGCCCCATAACACTCTTCAATTACTTATACTTTACCCCAAACCAACCCCGAGATGAAAATAATACACCAAACATGTAGAAGTAGCTAGCACACAGCCCCTTAAAATTTCACACAATTGACACAACTTTTCTTTTTGAATAAAGGGCCAAAAGCCCCCAGCTGTTTACTAAAGGAAAGCTATAGAGGAGGAAGGTGGGCTTGTCCTCAATCGCCTCACACCCACGCAATTGACACAACTTAGTACTCCCTTCTCAATTGGCAACATTTAGGTGCACGTCCAATTCGCAGATAATGCAGTACATTTACACAATGCAGCATAACCTATCACTGTCTGTAGCCAACCAACCACCGAAATCACTCATCATTCAATCATCACAACCAACCCCAGAAGCCCCGACAAACTCAATCAACCACACACTGATTCACCAAGCTCTCTACCTTTTCCGAATCAATTAATCATCAGATAGCAATCCCCTGTCGGCCGATCCCAAGAAACAATTCGCAGCATCAAAAGTAAGAATCTCCTCAGGATATCAGCTACCGTTACAGACGCCCGTAGATTGTGAGCAAGATGCGTACCTGCAGGATCGGGTTAGGGCGGTCGCAGCAGTACTGCTCGACGCCGAGCACGAGATCCCTGGCTCCATTACCGCACGACGCCTGCACGAGCCGCCTGCGCGAAGCGATTCCTCAGTAAGTAAGAGCAAGGGAGGCGGAAGAAGGCTTGAGAAGGGGAGGAAGGAGGCGTGGAGCGCGCACAGGAAGTGGCGGTAGGCGCCGGAGGTGAGGAAGTGGTTGATGCTCTGGACGAAGGTGCCCTCGAAGATCGGCCACTGCCCGCAGAGGAACGACACCACCACCAGCGCCGTCAGCGACCCGTGCGCCACCAGCAGCCACGGCACGTCCATCCCGGCTCCGGCGACAACCCCTCCGCGTCGGCTCCCCACTCCGACTCCGACCCCTCCCTGAACTGGCTTGGATTGATCGAGTCAAAGGAACCGCTTCCCGTCCGTCCGTCCCAACGAAACAGAGCCAAAGCCCAAGCAAATCAGCTCCTCAATCCCGAGAGTGTGAGACCCGAAACTATAGCGACTGACCTTTAGCCCAAATTATTTCACTCATCTAACCCTCGTGTTGCGTCTTTTTCATGCATGCCACACCTGATCGAGTGGCACCCGTGCGGTCGGCGCCACACTCCCATCCAACGTGGCGCCCTCGACGCTGAGGTGTGCTCGAAACTGACGTGGCAGGATGTGTGGCGCCGCCCACATCGGCGCCACACTCGCCCGTGGCAAGGACGCCACACATCCACTTATGATTGTACAAAGAGAGAATAGCCACAATACCACTAGTTAAAACCGAAAGTTCCAAAATACCACTAGTGAAAACCAAAGTGCTAAAATAACACTCTGCTTTGGTTTTTTCATGCCAAAATACCACTCCCGTTAAATGTCAAACAGATCCCGTGAGTCAACAAACGTCAGTTTATCAGTTCTTTTGAAATACCAGACATACCCTTTAATTCTGCTACGTATTAAAAACTGTACCCAGCCAAATTCCCGTACCTCACCATCTGAGAGCCCATGCGCCGCCGCCGCTTCGCCGTGCCCGGCGGCCTCCTCTTCCCATTCATCTCCTACTTCCCTCTGGCCACCGCGTTGCCTCCTCTGCTTGCCCCCCACTTCAGTTGCCGTCACCACTCCCCACTGCCCCAAGTGCAGCAGAAACCCCACCAGTTTTTCCTCTCTTTTGTTGCATAGGTGTGTGTGCAAGACGTTAGATCGTGCTGTCTACTTTCTTTGATAGTTGATCGAATAGGCAAGAGCATTATCTTTGTGCTGGTTCGTGATTTATCTTTGTTTGAAAAGGGAAGGGCACTTCTGTCTTTCTTTGAGAATGTTAGTCACAGTTTGAGAATAGTGGTATTTTGGCAAGAAAAACCAAAGCTGAGTGCTATTTTGACACATTGGTTTTCACTAGTGGTATTTTGGAACTTTTGGGTTTCACTAGTGGTATTGTGGCTATTCTCTCTTGTACAAAACATATTGTAAGACAATTCTCTAGGAACTTAGCCGTTTTGGCGACCCTGTTTATGTGGCGTCGACGCCAAGGGCGCCACACTTCACTATGTGTGCCGATGCCACGGCGCCACACAAAGAGGGTCGCCAAAACGGCGTCTGGAGCTCCTGGATGCTTTCGACATGTAAGTTGACATAAGTTGGCATGTGTGGCGTCGAAGCCAGTGTGGCGCCTGTGCCATGGGCGCCACATATTGACTTGTGCTAAACCATGAAAAATTCTACCATATTCCAACAGTTTTGAACACAACATTGCACAGAACATGTAGGACACAGCATAGTGGTTCAAATAACACATAAGGTTCGACGACATCAAGGTTCCAATTACAATAAGGTTCAACAACATGAAGGTTCAAGAAGATCAAGGTTCACACAACATCATGGTTCGACAACATAAAGGTTCGACAACAAGAACATAGCCAAAGGGACATCACTGCGCGGCAAAGGCTCCCTTCCCCCTCGCCTTCTTCTTCTTAGATTCTTCAGTCAATTCTCCATTCTCCCTTATGTCACGAGCCAACTGAACCACCGAGTCGAAAAAATGGTGGCGCTCCTCCGTCTTTGCAGCTTCCGCTTGAGCTCTTTCCTCCTTGATGCGTTCAGCCTCCCTAGCCACCTCCTCTAGGTGCATCCTATTGGCCCTCTCCCTCGCTATTTGAGCAAGTTGCCAGTTCTTCTGGAATTTTTTCCTTCATAGACGGCCCCGTTCGGCCTTGATCTTCTCATTCCTCTTCTTCTCGCGCCATATGTATTCCCGATACTCCCTTTGCATACGGGCACGCTCGGCCATCTTATTGTCTTCCTCCTCCTTCTTCTTCCTCTCAAGTTCTTCCTTGTCCCTCTTCCGCACCGTCCTCACAGCCTCCTCCCAAACGGACTCGCCCTTCTCATTTCCCTCCCACGCCCCCTTCCCCTTGGTGGGTTGAGTTGCCATACCTGAAAACAAAATTGAAAAACCAAAGTTAGTCATGGAATAGGAAAATAGAAAGTACAATACAATTAATATATTGGAGTCACATACGGATAAGGCTCCGCTAGGTATCCTAGCATACTAGTACCCCGACGTCCACCATGGCGACCTCTACTAAGCCCTACATGAATCCTTGGTTACCTTGGAGCTTGTCGCCATTGTGATTGATGGCTTGGGGCTTGTTGCCTTGGAGCTTGTTGCGAACGAGCTTGTTGCCTTGGAGCTTCTTGCCTTGGAGCTTGTTGGCTTGGACCTTGTTGCGAAGGAGTTTGTTGGCTTGGAGCTTGTTGGCTTGGACCTTGTTGGCTTGGAGCTTGTTTCCTTGGAGCTTGTTGTCGTGGGGTTTGTTGGCTTGGAGCTTGCTGGCTTGGAGTTTGTTGGCTTGGGGTTTGTTGGCTTGGGGTTTGATGACTTGGAGGTTGGTTTGAAGCTTGTTGGCTACTTGACGCTTGGCTTGTGCTAGCATCATTGCCCTTTGATTTTTTGCCGGATGTACATTTCCTTTTATTGTGCCCCTTACTATTGCATGATCCACAATTAGTTGGCTCGCGAGCCTCTTGGAATAACTTGTTTCCCGAATGACCCCATCTATCCATATCTCCGTGATACCTCTTTGTCTTTCTTCTTCCACGTTTCACAACCTTCCATTCCGGATCTGGCCAAACTTGCACTCCATGATACTCCGGCCATTGTGATTGGTCCATGTAGGGAGAAAACCTTGGAGCCCATGTCCTCTTTGTTGCTTCGATGGAGAACTCGGCCTCCCGAACGGTGAGCGGGTTATTGTAGTCGACACGTCTAGTGCGTGCCGTTGTTAGCAAGTGGGAGCAAGCCAAATGAAGCAAAGAGGGTCTCCTACATGTGCATTCACATGTCTTTAGGGACACACGGCAAGCCCGGCCTCCGTGTTGGACACCACCTTGTGTGGTGCCTCCCGGCTCATTCACTTGGTAAACCCAGTCAACATTGTCATAACATGTAGCCGTTTGGGAGTCCGCCTTCCTCGCCTGAAATTCCATGAACTCTTCAACCTTCGTTGGGAACTCGCAGTTCCTAGCAATTTCCTTCTCCGTTTCATCGGTGTAGTTCTGGAAATAGACATTCAACTTCTCGAATGTGTATTGAATGATTGCCGTCACGGGCAATGCACGAACACCCTTCAACACATTGTTGAAGCACTCAGCCATGTTGCTTGTCATTTGGCCATATCTCCTCCCATCCTCATCATAAGCTCTTGTCCACTTTGAGTTAAATATAAGGTGTCTATGAATAAACTCTTGACCACCCGCGTTGAGGTCTTTGTGCTTCAGCAAGCCGTTGTATAGGTTTGCGAAGCGGCGCTCAGAGTAAGCGAGGCAACAATCTTGAAGAAGGTCAGACAACTCTTTGCTCTTGCATGCCCGGTAGAAGTTTGCACAAAAATGCCTCATGCACCATCGGTGGTGCAAGGGAGCATGCCCGGGAATGTCAAGCTCCACCGCATTGAGAATTCCTTGATGACGATCCGAGATGACACACACTTCCTTTGAGGGTGGTATGACCCTCGTCCTCAATATATGGAAAAACCATTGCCAGTTATCATTATTCTCAATCTCAACCAATGCAAAAGCCAGTGGTAGTAAACGGTTGCTCGCATCATTTGCTATTGCCACCAATAGTGTGCCCTTGTACTGCCCGGTAAAAAAGGTACCATCCACGGCTATGACCGGCCTACAATGTTCGAATGCCCTCGTGCATTGCTGGAATGACCAAAATGCATGGTGAAATACCCTCACTCTTTTACCTTCATGCAATGTCATTTTGGTTGCGGAAGGCTCCACCACATGCAACATGCCCGGGTTAGTTGCGGCCATCGCTAACAACAACCTAGGGACTCGGTTGTATGCTTCCTCCCAATCACCGTACAACATCTTGAATGCGGCTTGTTTGGCCTTCCATGCCTTCCCGTACTTGACGTCGTAGGCAAACCGGGATTTCACCGTATCTTGCACGGACCTAATGCTCATGGTAGGAAGTGATGATATCTCCACCGAGAGCTTGTATGCAATGAACTCGGATGTGAGTTGACGGTGGTCCGGCTGCGCATCCTTGCCATCAAGTTTCGGGCCCCGGCACATGTGAGTGGCTACACAACTTGTTATGTGCCAAGAGGGCCCTTTTTTGAAAGGTCTTGCACGGACAACCCATGGACACCTTTTATCCACACATTTTAGCATGTACCGCTTCTTCAAGTCCGAGTGAACAACGATGTAAGGGCGATGATGCTTAATGGAGAACTCCTTCAACCATATCTTCAATTCCAAGAAGGTATCAAACGTGAGCCCTTTAGAGATCATAGCCATCCGACCATCCACATCTCTCTTGGAAATTGGCCTAGCTCCAAGAAGTAAACTTTTGCCACCATCAACCACGGCTCCATCCTCAAGACTAACATCACGGAACAATGGTACCCGAATATCCCGTCCGGTTACCTTCTTGAAGATCTCGGCTCTTTCGGCTTCCTTAGCCGTCAAGCCATCCTCGTCAACTTCCTCTTCGGGTCCATCATCATCCAAGTCCGACGCATAGCATCGGGAATAAGGAATGGAGTGGTCCATCTCCTCTTGCGTCCAATATTTATCCAAATCACCGACATTGTTGTCATTCATCTCGAAAACCATCATCACCATCGTCATGCTCGTCATACTCATTCTCCAACGGAGGTTGTTGGGCAATGGGAGATTGGACAATAGGAGATTGGGTGGCTTCTTCTTGGCTCATGGGTGGTGGACTCCTCTCTTGAACGGGGGAGGAGGGCCGGTTAAGGTCAAGCTCGATACGAGTATCAACCGTCTTGGTTGCAAACAACTCCAAAGCCTTGTCTTGTGACCCGGCCACCGTCTCCTTGTAAACGGACCAACATTACTCGGAGTTGATACGCATTGTCTTCCAACGGGTTTGCATTCCAAACCCCACATTATGTCTTCCCTCTAGCTCAACACCATCATTTGGCTCATTCCAATTCAACTCAACCCTCATTTGTGCTACCACCTCCGCAAAGCTAGGGCTAAGGTCAAACACCAAGTCAACCTCTTCCGGGTCCGGCTCTATGTTTCCCTTCAAGAAAGCATGCTTGTCCACGTGATGAATATGAACAATTCTTTCCATCCCCCTAGCATAATGGGAACAACACATACACACATGTGTTCATTAGTTACCATAATCATCGTAATCTACCCATACAAACTAGCACACTACCATTTCTCCTATTTCAACAACCCTAACATCCAACCAAATCCACATCCACCCTCAAATCAACCAAATCCACATCTAGGGTTTCACATGTAGATTCAACCAAATACATAAAATCAATGGATGAAAAGAAGGGGAACGGAGGATATTACCTAAAGGAACGGGTTGGGAACGATCTCCACAGACAGATCTGACGAAATTCAATGTATTTGAGTAGGGATTTGAGGGGGAGAGAGAGAGAGAGCCGGCCGCCTTGGAGTTGAGGGAGGAAGAAACAGAGAATGGAATGGTTGGGTCGGGCTGGGGCGGGCTCGCGCGGCCACACATAAGTGGATGTGTGGCGCCCTTGCCACGGGCGCCACACTTTCAAAGTGTGGCGCCGATGTGGGCGGCGCCACACATCCTGCCACGTCAGTTTCGAGCACACCTCAGTGTCGAGGGCGCCACGTCGGATGGGAGTGTGGCGCCGGCCGCACGGGTGCCACTCGGTCAGGTGTGGCACCCATGGGAGGGGCGCCACACAAAAGGGTTATATGAGTGAAATAGTTTGCCCGAGAGGTCAGTCTGTGCTATAATTTCAGAAAAGGGTTATTTTTGTGTAAAGAGGAAAAACTTTATTTTGGGATAAATAAAGTTTACATATGTGACACTTCGGATAACTATAAAGTGCGTTGCACATGAAATGTTAGCCAAACGCTTTTACCACCCATATATTTGTTTTCTCTTACCTAAATCATTGACATACATTGATTAAGTCAATTATAAAAAAAACTAGATTTGTTTGTTGTCATATTTGTAGTTCTAATTTACTGTTTTTTCTATGAAAAAAAATCAATGAAGCAACCTGGCCAACTACTATTTGCAAAGCAATCCCTAGTTCATGTTTGTCGGGAATTGTGCATTTACACCCTAACTTACCCGCATTTAACCTTATCTCTATCCTCATGCATGCAATTTCTCGGGTTGACTGAAGTGGCGAGCTCCCTGTCGCCGCAAGGAGACAAAGAGCGTGTTGAAGGCCTCGTCGGGGAAGGAATCCTCGTGTGCGCTTCCTCTTGGCTGCCCCGACCACCTCCCAACTACATCCAGGAGATGTCCACATTATCCACCATTGGCACGTCGCCTCCTAGGCCCTGACAGGATGTCAATGGTGGCCACCTCCTTCCCTTCCCCATGGGCATCATCGCGTATTCGCATGGCTGGATCAAGGTACAAGTAGAACCGTCGTCTACTCTACTGGAGGAGAGGAGGCTGCTATAGGTGGGGACTCACAAATTTTACCTAACACATTATGCACCTAGCCTCTATCTACACCATTTTTGTGCTTCAAGATTGGTGCAACATTTTGTGAAGAACACCCTCAACTTGATGCGAGGTGGTGGAGAATCTGCTAGGGTCGAGGAGGCCACAAGTATGTGTTGTGGTTATCCACGAGGGGTATTGTGTTTTAGTTAACAAGTTAGGTGCACAATGTGTTAGAGTAGTCACAACACTTGTTACGGATTGAAGAAAGTAGTAGATAAAAAGTCTAATAAGCAAAAAACCAAAAACAATTGATAGAGCCCTGCTGTTGGGGGATGAACCTCGGTATGCCAAAGGCATGCCAAACCGGATGGTTTGAGCCATCAAGATACCGGTTTAATATTATTCCGGACTATGGAAATGAGCTTTTAGCTGAGTGAATCTATACCGGTATCCCAGGAGGGGTATACCGGAATGGGCTAAGAAGGTACCGGATTACCGGTACAGGCAACACTGTAGCACGTCGGCAAGACTGGTCAAAGATTCTCTCCAGAGCAAAAAGACAAAGATGAGCGAAGCACCCCAGCTTTAATCGAAGCTCTGGAGCTAAAGCAGATGATGACGTAAAAGGTACCGGAGGACGTCAGCCTCCCTGATTAAAGAGATACCGGTGACACCGGTAGCTAAAGAAGCTTTGTAAAGTAGTTTGTCTAGTCAAAGATCCCATTAGGGTTTCTTCCCCTGTAAGCCACCCTCTCCCCTATATAAGGAGAGGGGGCACAACCCTTCGCGGGCACGGACGAAGTGTTACGCAGTACACAAAAACCTGTAAGCTCATATGATCAGGAAATAGAGAGATCTAGAGGTGACATTGTGCTTGAGTTCATCTTCTTCAACCTCTGGCTAAAAGCTAAGTTCTTGAGGAATCCATCCGGAAACCTCTCCATCTATACCAAAACCCTCCCCCGTATCCTCTAGCGCGCATTCGGCCCCGAGATAAGCCATCCCATGGCATCTGTCTGTTCACCACGACGACAGTTGGCGCCCACCGTGGGGCCAGCAACTGCGCTTGCTGGAGTTCATATTCGGGCGGGCCTCCTCACCGTCGGCGGTGAGCGTGTCGTCACCGCACTCGTCGAACGCGTCCTCGACATGGACTTCATTAACGACAACGTTGGCTGCTTCGCCAAGGGAGGTAAGTTCCCCAAGAACGGCCGCGTCATCGAGTTCGGGAGCCTCCGCATCTACTACAGCACCGTCCCCGAGCGCCAATGCCTCTCGCCGGTGCTGGTGGCTCCGGACCCGCCAAGGTCTGCGCTTCGCAGCGGCCACGCCGCCGGCAGCGTCGAGGTGCTGGTCGTTGGCGCGGGCAACGCCGGCAAAGAACCTGCGGCGGAGGGCGCAGGACCGGCGAAGTCCATGCGCACGGCCAAGCCGCCGATCGAGCGCGACCAGGTGGTTGCGGGTGCATCAGCAACGCCACTGGAGACTCCTCTCCAAGCGGCCATGAGCGTGCTGGCTACACCCATCGCGCAGAACATCGACCCGGCAGCGGCTCAGGCGGAGCTGGAGGCGCAACGGCAGAAGCTGCTCGCGAACGGCGCCGACATCATCCGGGCGCAGCGCGAGCTAAACCTAACCCTACGTGAGTATAACGCTGCCCATGGCTTTGCTTCTGTTAGCGCTCAGGCTGCCAGGCTACCGGAAAACCGACTTAGAGCTCGCAACCTAGATCATGATTTGCGTAAGGAGGTTCATGCCGGAAAGAGTACCTCTGTGTCTTTGAGCATGGTAGAGAAACCTAAATACAACAATCCGGATAAAACTATAAGAGCTGCTAAGGCCGCAGTAGAGCTGTGTGAGTCGCTTTCCGGCGATGATTTAGCAAAACATCAAGAGCGTGTTAGAGAGTTGCTCGATACGATTGAGCAGCAGAATGCTGAGCAGCTTGCTAAGATAAACAAGGTTGCGGCTTCAAAATCCGCGCGTTCTACAAAGAATGCCGGAAGCAAGTCTCATGGGCAGGCATCGCCCCCCATCCGGACAAGAGAAAAGAAAAAAAGGTGAATGCGCATCAGATGACTGTGTATGATCCAGTACTTGCCGGAAAACAACAAGCCGGGCGACACGAGGCCGGTAGAAAAAGCCAAGGGGCAGCTCGCGGCTATGCCGGAAAGGGCTATGCCGGAAATGACTACGCCGCTAGAGAAGAAAGCGGGCAAAATTATCGTGCGCCAAGAGGAGCGTATGAGGAAATGCCACCGCAAAGGTACCGGCAGGCAAGGGCCGCGGTACCGGAACGTTACGATGAAGCTGATTCAGGAGTTGAAAGAGTTGCAGCCTACCGGAACCCTTTAGGGACGCGGTTAGGAGAAAGATGCCTACCAGACCAGGATGCGAGGCACATGCTGGATAGGATGTACTTATATGAAATGGTCGAGGCAGAAGGTCCTCCGGGTCCCAAGTGCTTTGGACTGCGGATCATGAAAGAGGAACCACCGGTTCGCAACTTCACGTTGCCCCGTGACACAAAAACATATGATGGCTCAACTAAGCCGGAAGACTGGCTTGCGGATTACGTGACCGCAGTTTATGTTGCTGGTGGCGGAGGAACCGTTACCGGTGGAGGAAACCGGCAATGGGTCGTGAGAATTGTACCATCTTTCTTGGTAGGGCCGGCACGTATCTGGCTAAACAACTTGTCGGCAGGAAGCATAAACGGCTGGCTGGACTTTGAGGAAGCTTTTGTGAGCAACTTCAGCAGTACCTACCGGAGGCCAAACCAACCTCAGCAGCTCGCCTTGTGCGTTCAGCGTCAGCATGAAACAGACCGGGATTCTCTGACCCGGTGGAACTCCATAAGGAACTCTTGCGAAGGAGTAATCGAGGCACAAGCCATCGCTTGGTTTTGCAATGGGTGCAAAAGAGGATCACCGCTGTGGCAAAAGCTACAGAGAAACATGCCAACAACTTTGGCAGAAATGATACGAGTGGCAGATAACTATGCGTTGGGAGATCCAATGCAACCGGCAGTACAACCGGCAGTACCATCTACTGCGTCCTTTCTATTCCTGAAGTTGTGCGGTAAGGAGTCTTTTTTGTACCTTATATGTTATGAATAAAAGATGCCGGCACCTCGAATGAATATCGGGGACTGCCTCTACCGAAAATTGCATGTAATGTGTCTATTTTTTCAGTTTACCGGTTTCTTGGTGAACATTTTTTCTTTTCGGTTTAGTAACGTGCTAAACCTACCGGAGTCTTCGACTTTGCTATTGTCCGCAGACCGGCTTCATGGCAAGCAAGATAAACCGGTAGGAACTAAGCACGTGAAACACTAAGAGGAGGAATGGGAACAATCAATCCGGAAAAAGTTTAACTAACCCCGGTCACACCGGTTTTTTGTGAAAAAATTTGAATTCTTTCTAAGTTCAAGAAAATGCTTGCTTGGCAAAAGAACTTTGTAACTCGTACGCCAAAAAACCCAGAGAGGTAGGCAGAGGCAAAGCAAAAGAACCAAGTGTGCATCGGATTGGATGCCGAAATAATTCTGGAATCTTCACAGTGCAGGATAAAAAGTAAACAATATACAAAATGCTAAGATAGCATATAAGCTTAACTTAACAAGTAACCGGTTAAAAAGACACCGGCACAGAAGTTGTAGCACAACCAAAAGAAATGCTATGTTTTGTCTTACATCTTAAACCCCGGCATTCCGGGGTAGAATTTAACAAGCATTGTTTTTAAGACAACCAGGTGAAGCAAAGGCATAACAGGAAGTTCAGGCAATAGGAGGTTGCGCGCCGGCCTCAGGAGCTTCCGGAGGAGCATCGCCTTCTTCCGGAACGTCAGCGCCTTCTTCGGCTTCTTCATCCTCCTCATCCTCGATGTCTTCTTCGTCATCGGAAATTGCATCCTTGACGTCGGGAGGAGGAGGGATGAAGGAGCGCACATTGGCGAACTCGGCGATCCGGTAGGCGCGGTCCTGGCGCTTGGCGGTGCGGACTGGATCCAGGTCGGTAGGCGACTCGCCACGGAGGCTGTGAAAAGCATCCAGATCCAGGTCGTCATACCAGGAGCAGGCGGTGCGCAGAGCCGCGTCCGCTCCGACACGAGCCGCCGAACACTTCCATAACTCACGGATCCTCCGGCCTGCGTTCCTCAAGCGGTCGGCGGTGAGCGTGACGTTACCAGGTACCGGTTCCTCAGGCCACAGCACTTTGCAGATTTGGATAGCCACTTCCAGAAGATCAGCAAGATGCCGATCCACGGAGCGCATGTGCTGGACCCGGGCAGAGAGCGCGATGATACGTCCAAAACGTATCTACTTTCCCGAACACTTTTGCTATTGTTTTGCCTCTAATTTGTGTATTTCGGATACAACTAACACGGACTAACGCTGTTTTCAGCATAATTGCTCTGGTGTCTCGTTTTTGTGCAGAAATTCAACTTTCAGGAAAATCCCCGGAATTAATGCCAGAGGGCTTATTTTTCCAGAAGATTCACGGAGCCAGAAGGGCAGGCCAGGGGGGCCCATGGCCCCCACACCATGGGCCGGCGCGCCTAGGAGGGGGGCGCGCTGCCCTATGGTGAGGCCCCCTCGGCTGGTCTCCGACGCCCTCCTCTGGACTACTTAACGCCTTCGACCTAAAAACGCACGGGGGTTAGATGAAATCGCCAGAAGACATCCAGAACGCCGCCACCATCGCGAAACTCCGTCTCGGGACCAGAAACTCCGTTCTGGCACTCCGCTGGGACGGGGAATTGGAGGAGATCATCGCCATCATCACCACCGACGCCTCTCCATCGACCAGCCATGTTTCCCCCATCCATGTGTGAGTAATTCCCCGCTGTAGGCTGAAGGGGATGGTAGGGATTGGATGAGATTGGTCATGTAATAGCATAAGATTGTTAGGGCATAGTGCCTAGTGTCCGTAATTGGTACTTTTATGATATTGTTGCAACTTGTTATGCTTAATGCTTGTCACTAGGGCCCGAGTGCCATGATCTCAGATCTGAACATGTTATCAATTCATGATGATATTCATTGCTTTATGATCTTACCTGCAAGTTGTATACATGTATTGCTGTCCGGAACCCGAGGCATCAAAGTGACCGAAATTGGGACAACCGAAGGGGAAGGCGGTGATATGAGGATCACATGTGTTCATGGAGTGTTAATGCTTTGCTCCGGTGCTATATTAAAAGGAGTACCTTAATTTCCAGTAGATTCCCTAGAGGCCCGGCTGCCACCGGCTGGTAGGACAAAAGATGTTGTGCAAGTTTCTCATTGCGAGCACGTAGGACTAAATATGGAACACATGCATATTGATTGATTAGTACTTGGATACCGTTTTATTATTATCTACAAATGCGCTACCTTGATTGTTACATGAGTTTCTCTCATCCATGCAACGCCCGTTCATCCATCCCTGTGCCTACAGTATTTTAATCCTGTTGTTTACTATAATCACTACTGCTGTCTTTGTTACACTGCTGTTGATATATCACCACTGCTACTCGCTATAAAACTGTTACTACTCGATAAACTCTTGCGAGCAAGTCTGTTTCCAGTGCAGCTGAATTAACA